>NC_140945.1:5545966-5658466 GCF_014529385.1 Adiantum capillus-veneris
AGATCTTTAATGTCTCTTGGAATAGTTTTCTACGGCGTTAATCTTCTTCTTCTTCTTCTTCTTCTTCTTCTTCTTCTTCTCTTCTTCTTCTTCTTCTTCTCTCTCTCTCTCTCTCTCTCTCTCTCTCTCTCTCTCTCTCTCTCTCTCTCTCTCTCTCTCTCATACACAGTGGAGAGCGAGTACAACATAGTAAGGGGGAGAACTTAGAGCCCAGGCAATTGCCTCTTTCTCACTCTTCGAGCTTTTGCTCTAATTTGCTCCTCCTCCTTCTCGAGCATTTGTGCCCAAGAGCCATTGGCTTCTCATAGCCACTATCGCCCCCACCGTGGCAGCTCCTCCAATACCCTGCAGCACAGCAAGATGCCATCAACGGTAGCATCCAAACGCCATTCAACTGTTGTTGCACCTGCTGTGGTGCAGCACCCAGCCGCCATCTATTGTTCCGTCCAACACCGCCGAGTGCTTCTTGCCGCCACCGCAGTTGTGGCGCCTTCCCTCACCGCTGCCTGTACGAACTTCCTAGCACCACCCTAAACCTGACGACCCTGCTTGACCCAGGCGCTTGAGGCGATTGTGAAAAGCGCAGGTGTAATAATGAAAAGCGCAGGTGTAATAATGAACGGGAGAGGAGGATCCTCTGGCAGCGGAGGAGGAGAAACGCTGAAATCCATGGAAGCTGAGGCGCCAAAAGGGGAGAAGAGATCGCGGCCTGCGCAACTTGCACTTGCTACCAAAGTTGCTCCTCATCTTCTTCTTCGTCACGGCTACCTCTCTATCCCTCTCTATCTCTCCGTTTCTACCTCTTCTCTCTCCACTTCTCTTTGTATCCCTGCTTCTCTCAATTTCTCTCTCTCCTCTCTATCTCTCTCTCTCGCTCTCGCTCTCTCTCTCTCTCTCTCTCTCTCTCTCTCTCTCTCTCTCTCTCTCTCTCTCTCTCTCTCTCTCTCTCTCTCTCTCTCTATCTCTCTCTCTCTCTCTCTCTCTCTCTCTCTTTCCACGGGTCTCACGCGCTCTTATCAAGAGGTGTGTCGAATGGGATAGGTGGATGGGAGTTTGACAGGGCAAGGATAGAACTCGACCATATATGAAAGAGCAAGGAAGTAGCAAAGGGAGGTTGAGGGCCATCTCCATGTCAATGTTCATAATCCACTCCCCCCATAGGCTCATCATCCACTTCTAGTGCTTCTGAAACTGCACCACAGTTGCTCCGAAAAAACCATGCCAACCCTCTACATAGTGTGGCATGTCTTCAAATGGCAAGCATAGGTGGTTGCGTCTAGAGAGTAGCCCTCATGTCAAACCCTTGGCCTAACCCAAAGGTTATGATAGGCAGAGCGTAGGTCGTTTGGTTGTCTCCCCACGGGTCGAGTGATCCTAGCTTGTATTCTGTTGGCTCTCGCTATTCGAGGCATTGCGTCTGGTGCCTATGCTAGCTCCCAACCTACTCCTGTTGTTCAAGGCAAGTGCTGGGATGCTTGTCTGCTGGTAACGCATATGCCAAGCTGGAAGTAAATTAGTCTCTCTCTCTCTCTCTCTCTCTCTCTCTCTCTCTCTCTCTCTCACCCTCTCCTCTCTCTCTCCTCTCTCTCTCTCTCTCTCTCCTCTCTCTCTCTCTCTCTCTCTCTCTCTCTCTCTCTCTCTCTCTCTCTCTTCATGGAGCCTGTTTCTTCCTCTCTGAGCACATTGAGCACCGTGGGCTGCAAGCTACATTGGCTTGGGGTTGGCCGGATGGAGGAATCCCTTTCCCCATTATACTTAGTATAGATATAGATAAGCACATTTCCAAGTCTTGTCCACTAATTACCAATGGTATCCATGGCGTCCTTGCAAGTTTCCTTTTCGCGTGTAGAATAATTTCTCTTTCTATTGTTCGTAAAATACACATGTCGTTCTCTTGCCAATACGTACGTGTGGAGCAGGTCAGGCACCGTTGCCTCCTCTGTTGTGCATTCAAGGAGATTAAACCCCCGGCCTGCCTCGGTACTGGCTCTATTGAACAATGTTTTATGTGCGCACTGTCTCTCGTTTTTAACCGGTCCTCCCCAGAGAAACTTGCGACACGTGGAGCTTGGCCTCATCTCTCTCTCTCTCTCTCTCTCACTCTCTCTCTCTCTCTCTCTCTCTCTCTCTCTCTCTCTCTCTCTCTCTCTCTCTCTCTCTCTCTCTCTCTCTCTCTCTCTCTCTCTCTTCTCTCTCTCTCTCTCTCTCTCTCTCTCTCTCTCTCTCTCTCTCTCTCACACACACACACACACACACACAGAGCGTGCTGAACACTTGGACTATAGGCCACACTGGCCGAGGGCTAGCCGGAGGTTTCTCCTACTGGCTGCCACATGGCCGAGGGGGGGACCGGAATCCCTCCCCGATTTATAATAGTATAGAAATAGTGCATTACAGAATCCAAATCGAGCTCTTTGCTTCCGCTTAAAGAAAGTAAAGATGCTAGCTAGACTGGTAGCCGTACTACTGCTGCATGCTCTCTTCAGTTGTTGTGATCTTGAAGCTATTGGCCAGGAACAGAACAGTGATGATAGGCATCATTCGCCGCCGACGAAGGTTCCAGAGTGTGTACATGCTCCATACATGTAGAGCCTAGAGGTGTGAAGGCGTCTAGAGGCTTAAAGCAATGCGTAGGCTTGGTCTTTTTCGTGGTGTTTGAGTATATGTCAAGCTTATAATTTAGAGCTAAATAGTGCATTACAGAATCCAAATCAAGCTCTTTGATTTCGCTTAAAGAAAGTAAAGCTGCTAGCTAGAATGGTAGTTGTACTACTACTGCATGCTCTCTTCAGTTGTTGTGATCTTGAAGCTAATGGCCAGGAACAAAACAGTGATGATAGGCATCACTCGCCGCCTGAGGTGAGAGTCCAACTCGCCTAAAATATTAAGATCAGACCCTCTCAGAACAACACACTGATTCCCTCTTGGGCATGTGCCACAATCAATGCATTCCAAGGTACGATATTCTAGATCAGAGGGAGCTCCACACCTAACAGGTTCTACCCAATGTTCGAAAAAAATGTGTCTCAACTTAATATCATTCCGTACTCAATTTTAAAAATGCCAGTTGAGGGCAAGGGGAAAAGGAGAAATTCCGCCCCAAAATAGAGAAAAATAGTGTAAAAACCCAAAAGATAGGCTTAATTCTCTAAAATTCCCCCTCGGCAAATTCAAACAAAGGAACTTTGTATGTTTGAAAATTTTATTTTTCCCGAACATTGGTTCTGCCTTTAAAAAGTCTCTACTTTACGAAGATTCCAGAGCGTGTACATGCTCCATACATGTAGAGCCTAGAGGTGTGAAGGCGCCTGGAGGCTTAAAGCAATGCAGGCTTGGCCTTTTTCGTGGTGTTTTGAGTATATGTCAAGCATATAATTTAGAGCTAAATAGTGCATTACAAAATCCAAATCGAGCTCTTTGCTTCGCTTAAAGAAAGTAATGCTGCTAGCTAGACTGGTAGCCATACTACTGTTGCATGCTCTCTTCTGCTGTTGTGATCTTGAAGCTAACCGCCAGGAACAAAACAGTGATGACAGGCCTCACTCGCCGCCTGAGGTGAGAGTCCAAATCGCCTACAGTATTGAGATCAAACCCTCTCAAGCCCGTAGCAGCATTATGTCATGATAACATTGGTATCAGAGCTTCCTTCGATTTTAGGGGTCGGTGCACCTTAGCTCTATTTGTTATTATCTAGAAGGTGTGGATAAGTCTGACGTATGGAACTAAGAGGACGAAGAGGGGAGCACATGAGCTCCATAGCTTAGGCAATCCTTGATTCACACCCATAAGAGCTCTCTCTCTCTCTCTCTCTCTCTCTCTCTCTCTCTCTCATCTCTCTCTCTCTCTCTCTCTCTCTCTCTCTCTCTCTCTCTCTCTCTCTCTCTCTCTCTCTCTCTCTCTCTCTCTCTCTCTCTCTCTCGTGCGCGCTCTTGAATAACACGTCTTGAGTTCAACTCTCCTCGTCAAATAGATCTTTAAGGTCTCTTGGAATAGTTTTCTACGGCGTTAAAATTCTGTTCTTCTTCTTCTTCTTCTTCTTCTTCTTCTCTCTCTCTCTCTCTCTCTCTCTCTCTCTCTCTCTCTCTCTCTCTCTCTCTCTCATAGACACTGGAGAGTGAGTACAACATAGTAAGGGGGAGAACTTAGAGCCCAGGCAATTGCCTCTTTCTCACTCTTCGAGCTTTCGCTCTAATTTGCTCCTGCTCCTTCTTGAGCATGTGTGCCCAAGCGCCATTGGCTGCTCGTTTCCACTATCGCCCCCACTGCGGCAGCTCCTCCAATACCCTGCAGCACAGCAAGATGCCAACCACGGTAGCATCCAAACGCCATTCAATTCTTGTTGCACCTGCTGTGGTGCAGCACCCTGCCGCCATCTATTGTTCCGTCCAACACCGCCGAGAGTTCTTGCCGCCACCGCAGTTGTGGCGGCTTCTCTCACCGCTGCATGTAGGAACTTCCTAGCACCACCCTAAACCTGACCCCCCTGCTTGACCCAGGCGCTTGAGGCGATTGTGAAAAGCGCAAGTGTAAGAATGAACGGGACAGGAGGATCCTCTGGCAGCGGAGGAGGAGAAACGATGAAATCCATGGAAGCTAAGGCACCAAATGGGAAGCAGAGCTCGCGGCCTACGCAACCTGCACTTGCTATCAAATTTGCTCCTCATCTTCTTCTTCGTCACGGCTACCTTGGAGTTGGGGCTGCATAGTGAGGTGAAGCTCCAATTCCAACTTATAAGCTGCCATGGATTCTCAGTCATCCCCACAAAATGGACATGATCATTATCGTCGTCACGAGAGCAGGGCGCGCAAAGAATACACCCCCCCCCCCCGCGCCTTCTGTTTGCTGCCGAATGGCGACCTTCTCTCCTCTCTCTCTCTCTCTCCCTCTCTCTCTCTTCTCTCTCTCCTCTCTCTCTCATCTCTCTCTCTCCTCTCTCTCTCTCTCTCTCTCTCTCTCTCTCTCTCTCCTCTCTCTCTCTCTCTCTCTCTCTCTCTCTCAAAAGCAACTTCTTTCTCTCTCTCATCTCGCACAGTAGGCTAGTGCAGGGAACACTGGTCGGAGGATTTTCCTTTCGCCACGTTTAGGGGAGGTAGCCGGTATCACCTCCCCTATTATAGATAGTATAGATATTCTAGATCAGAGGAGCTCCACACCTAACAGGTTCTACCCAATGTTCGAAAAAAATGTGTCTCAACTAATATCATTCCGTACTCAATTTTTAAAAATGCCAGTTGAGGGCAAGGGGAAAGGAGAAATTCCGCCCCAAAAGTAGAGAAAAATAGTGTAAAAACCCAAAAGAGATAGGCTTAATTTTCTAAAAAATTTCCCCTCGGAAATTCAAACAAAGAACTTTGTATGTTTGAAAATTTTTTATTTTTCCCGAACACTGGTTTTTGCCTTTAAAAAGTCTCTACTTTACGAAGATTCCAGAGCGTGTACATGGCCCATACATGTAGAGCCTAGACGTGTGAAGGCGCCTGGAGGCTTAAAGCAATGCAAGCTTGGCCTTTTTCGTGGTGTTTTGAGTATATGTCAAGCATATAATTTTGAGCTAAAATAGTGCATTACAAAATCCAAATCGAGCTCTTTGCTTCGCTTAAAGAAAGTAAAGCTGCTAGCTAGACTGGTAGTCGTACTACTATTGCATGCTCTCTTTCTGCTGTTGTGATCTTGAAGCTAACGGCCAGGAACAAAACAATGATGACAGGCCTCACTCGCCGCCTGAGGTGAGAGTCCAACTCGCCTCAATATTGAGATCAGACCCTCTCAAGCCCGTAGCGGCATTATGTCATCATAACATTGGTATCAGAGCTTCCTTCGATTATAGGGGTCGGTGCACCTTAGCTCTATTTTTATTATCTAGAAGGTGTGGATAAGTCTGACGTATGGAGCTAAGAGGACAAAGAGGGGAGCACAGGAGCTCCATAGCTTAGGCAATACTTGATTCACACCCCATAAGCTCTCTCTCTCTCTCTCTCTCTCTCTCTCTCTCTCTCTCTCTCTCTCTCTCTCTCTCTCTCTCTCTCTCTCTTCTCATCCTGTCTCTCATCACTCTCTCACTTCTCTCTCTGAGAGTTCAACTCTCCTCGTCGAATAGATCTTTAAGGTCTCTTGGAATAGTTTTCCTACGACATTAAAATTCTGTTCTTCTTCTTCTTTTCTCTCTCTCTCTCTCTCTCCTCTCTCTCTCTCTCTCTCTCTCTCTCTCTCTCTCTTCTCTCTCTCTCTCTCTCTCTCTCATAGACAGTGGAGAGCGAGTACAACATAGTAAGGGGGAGAACTTAGAGCCGAGGCAATTGCCTCTTTCTCACTGTTCGAGCTTTCGCTCTAATTTGCTCCTGCTCCTTCTTGAGCATGTGTGCCCAAGAGCCATTGGCTGCTCGTTGCCACTATCGCCCCCACTGCGGCAGCTCCTCCAATACCCTGCAGCACAGCAAGATGCCAGCCACGGTAGCATCCAAACGCCATTCAACTGTTGTTGCACCTGCTGTGGTGCAGCACCCAGCCGCCATCTATTGTTCCGCCAACGCCGCCCAGTGCTTCTTGCCGCCACCGCAGTTGTGGCGCCTTCCCTCACCGCTACCTATAGGAACTTCCTAGCACAACCCTAAACCTGACGCCCCTGCTTGACCCAGGCGCTTGAGGCGATTGTGAAAAGCGCAGGTGTAAGAATGAACGGGAGAGGAAGATCCTCTGGCAGCGGAGGAGGAGAAACGCTAAAATCCATGGAAGCTGAGGCGCCAAAAGGGGAGCAGAGCTGGCGACCAGAACAACCTGCACTTGCTACCAAAGTTGCTCCTCATCTTCTTCTTCGTCACGGCTACCTTGGAGTTGGGGCTACGTAGTGAGGTGAAGCTCCAATTCTGACTTGTAAGCTGCCATGGATTCTCAGTCATCCCCACGAAATGGGCATGATCATTATCGTCGTCAGGAGACCAGGGCACGCAAAGAATATCCCCCCCCCCCCCCCCCCCGCCTTCTATTTGCTGTCGATCGGCGGCCTTTCTCTCTCTCTCTCTCTCTCTCTCTCTCTCTCTCTCTCTCTCTCTCTCTCTCTCTCTCTCTCTCTCTCTCTCGCTCTCTCTCTCTCTCTCTCAAAAGCAACTTCTTTCTGTCTCCGTCTCGCACAGTAGGCTGGTGCAGGGAACACTGGTCGGAGGATTTTCCTTTCGCCACGTGTCAGGGGAGGTAGCCGGAATCACCTCTCTCTCTCTCTCTCTCTCTCTCTCTCTCTCTCTCTCTCTCTCTCTCTCTCTCTCTCTCTCTCTCTCGCATGCTACACACACTCATCGTAACAATCAACAATTCGGTGGGAGAGGGGACGGGGTAGCACGTTTGCTTGGGCGACACGTGGAGGTGTCAAATTTTCAAGAACTTTAAGAAAGAGTATAAGAGTGACTATCTAGAGTAATTTTTAAAAATTTTAAAATACAAAATTACATAATTTGTCAATATAATATCAATATTGGTCTTGAAAAAATCTTTTTGAATTTTTTGTTCCAAATATATCTTCAAATTCAAAAGTCAAATTTGCAGTAAAATTCCCCTCCTAATTTACCTTTTTGCTATGAGGCATATTTAACATGATACATTTACCTTTTTTCTATCAGACATATTTAACATGATACATTTACCAGAATTCCACATAAAAATTTTGAGATTCACATCTAAATCTGCTCTCCCACCTCGGATTCCTCGTGCTACTTTGGATTCGGTCACACCGCCTTGGGTTCACTCATCTTCTGCCTCGGTTTTGCTTGTTGTTAACCCTCACGGCACACGGACACCCATCACCTACGACGGACGTGTATTATGTATTTGGTAGAGTCAGGTACCGGGCTTGTCGGACCAATAGGGAAAGGTAGAGTGATCGCCAATGAGAGGCGCACTTTAACTTGGACATTCAAGGGATTAGTTGGTTAAGCATGGGCGCCCAAGTGTGAATGGGGTGAGCTCCTATAAAAGCCAACTAAACCTAATTTTTACTCATTCTCTCATTTGTGCAATTGAAGAGTGCTCTTGCTCCATCTCCATCTTCTTCTTCTTCACCTCCTTGTGTGTGTGTGTGTGAGAGAGAGAGAGAGAGGGAGAGTGTGTGTGCGATCGAGCATTACGAAGGCACGACGGCGGCGAAGCGGTTGAGCGCGGCACGACTGCAGCTTCTTCTTCATCGCGGCGAGGAATCCACCACGAAGGCGAGCGTAGAGCGGTGAGTGACACACCCTTTGTTTTCTTGAGCTTGCTAGTTTAGGCTTGTTGTGTGCTTGGAGCCGTTTGTGGCTCGCATACGGTGTATGGCAAGTCCCTTGCTTCGACAGTGCGGCAAGGAGCGCACATTTTTGGCGCCGCTGCGGGGATATGCCCTACACTAAGCTCGGTTAGCACTTTACGCTTCCTTGTGGTGCAATTTGTATCATAGGAAAGGCAGGGAAGGGTGTGTGGAGATTTCTGTTTTTTGCGTTTTCTGCATTTGCTGTCAGTTTCAATTTCTGCTATTGTCTGCGTTTTTCAATTTCTGCAATTTCAAGTTGGCGTTTTCAATTTCTGCATTTCAAGTTCGGCGTTTTCAATTTCTGCAATTTCTGCAATTTCTTCGCGTTTTTTTAATTTCTGCAATTTCTGCAATTTCTGTTTTTTCTGCATTTCTGCATTTTCCAATTTCTGCGTTTTTTTCTGTCAGTTTTCTGTAATTTCTGCTTTTTTTGCGTTTTCTGCATTTTTTTAATTGCTGCGTTTTTCTGCATCAAAAAAAAAAAAAAAAAAAAATTTCGAAAAAAAAAAATTCGGAAAAAAAAAAAAAAAAAAAAAAAAACGGAAATTAAAAACGCGAGCGAATGGGTGGCGGAATTTTTCGAAAATAAAAAACGACTCTTAAAACGACGGGTTGGTTTGTATAAAAGTAGATCGGGATCGGGATCATTTTGCCAAGCCCAAGCCCAAGCCCAGCCCAGGCCCAGGCCTCATCCTCAGTCTTATGATATATACTAGACTCACTCTTATATATATACCCTACTCCCTCAAGAGAGAATGAGAGCATGTGGGACAAGTCCTCCACTCTCCTCCTCTCTTCTCTTCCCACTTGCACCCTTAGACTTTCTAGTTTGGGCCTAGTTCCCTACTGGAAATTGACAGTTTTAGGGATTCCGAGGGCATAGAGTGACCAAACGGAGGGCTGTAAAGCACGGCACGACCCTCTGACCGATACGCTCGTTTGAGCTATCACACGGCCCATTCCACGACACGCTCTAAAAAATCTAGCAAAAAAACAAACAAAAAACACGCTAAAAACTAGTCACAAGGCCTCCTAGAGCAGCTTTTTGACACCTTAGGGTATCAAAAGCACATGCACTTACGCTCTGGGCGGGTGCTAGAACACGAGCATATTGAGGTGCCTCTGTTCATACGGACACCCATTACCCATCCACGATAAGCTCTAGACCCTCAGCGGGGACACAAGGTAGCACCACCCAAGACCCTAAAATAGCCGCTAGTGATTCCTCCTCCGACTCAGAAATCATGGAAGCATACCCTACCCAAAACACTGAGAGAGAAGGCCATGCACCTCCCGAAGCTCCACAGCCTAGTACTAGTATGTTTAGACCGTTTCATGGAAACATTAGGTAGAGCTACTCGCTCGGAACCTGATGCAAATGAAGCACACGAAGGGGGTGGGGAAGTGGATCTCCTTTCACATCGCACGTGGACCCCACACCCCCAAAGAGTGTCCATGTGGATATCCTGCCAACTTCTTACCAAGAAGGCCCTGTTGAGCTGCCTCCTTCAGAAGTTCCCTCTAGAGTACCGTTGGTGACAAGTAAAACCACGGGGAGCAACATTGCTTCTACCTCACAAGAAATCGTTAACACGTCGACTCTAGAAGGATTGTTCATTAATGATCATTGGACATACGACCTCCACACTGAGGTGTTGACGGATCTACACTCTGGCCACGCCTACCATGTAGGATGGATAGAGATTGTACAATCCACCTCTAGTGCCACGAGCATCGAAGATCAACAGAAAATGATCTGTAATGTTATCCATGGCATTATTCAATTAGAAAGGCAAAACCGAGGGGTAAATATACTCTCAATGGCCCCATGAGATTTCTGGATACGAGCAAGGCTCAACAGCCTACTCTATCACAAATGGAGACTCCTCTAATGAGCCCCATGGACCCATCTTACGTCATTTCACGGGTCTCTATGCAATCTGAGCCTCCGAGCGAAAACTTTAGCTTCCCTAACTTGCTCAACCTCTATCAAGGAAAACACAGTGCTCACTCCAGGGATAAGCCTGACAGAGAATGTACCGATGACATCTACGGTTAGCGCAGTGCCACTACCTAGTGTCGTAGTACCTAATATGGGGCCTCGACCATATGTGCCTCTAGCCCCTTATGCACACATGGCCCCCACACCTCCAATTGTACCACTTGCTTATGCTCCTCGAGTGCCGCTCCCTAGCTCTTATCCGAGTGGACCTATGCCCGTTATGTTCCATATCCTGCATCATCCACACATATGCCAAGACCGGTACCCGTTCCTCTCCCACATATGATTCCAAGAGTACCTCCACCGGCCCTGCCTCCTCACATAGGTGACTTGGCAGCGTTTGCTCAAACCATAGGTCGATCTATCGCGGAAAAATGCGTCATGCATCTGATAGAGAGCCTAGAAGAAAGGCAGTACAAATTGCCAAACTCACGCAAAAATTCAATGGGGACGAAGATGCTAGGAAAACACATTGAAGTGTTTGAACAAGTATGTGATTCCTTAGGGGAACGCAACGAACTACATAAGTGCAATGCCTTAAGCTTGACATTAAGTGGGAAGGCTGGAGATTGGTATAGGACCCTAAGGGTGGACGAGAAAACAATCTACCCTACCCTTCGAAGGTTGTTTCTAAAGGAGTACATACGAGAAGGTGTGCTTTGGGGTGTAGCATCTCAGCTACAGAAGGCCGAACGTAAGGAAGGAGAGTCAGTAAGGGACTTCATTAGTCGTCTAAAGCACTTAAACTCTCGCTGCCCTGTAAATGAGCGCTTCAACAATAACCAACTGCTTGATCGATTCATTCGAGGGTTGAGGAATGAAGGAATCTATAATGGACTAGTGATTAGAGGTATCACAACCTGGGAAGATGTCACTGCCAATGCAATCCAATTAGAGGACAACTTGATGATAGCAGGCATGAGGGTGTCTACTGACACGAGATCCACTAGCTCACAAGCCATTGAGTATGAACCCATGACTGCAAAGCCCATTGCCAATGAGCCAAAGGTATTTGAGACATTCTTGACAGACCTCACCAAGGCAATCCAAGAGTCTCTTAAGGATAATCGACCCCCTCAAAATAGTCACATGTATCCAAGAAGGGAGCAACAATGGTGTTCCATTTGCTTAGGTCCACATAGCACTAGTGAGTGCCCTACGTTTAGAGTAAAATTTAATGGAACTTGCAACGCATGTGGTAGGTATGGTCACCAAGCTAAGGATTGTTTAATGATCAAACGTATGATGGCAAATAGACCACCTGTAGCCTGGACGGATGCACCTCGAGCTCCTGTATTGATGCCTACTCCACCTGTTGAGCAACTACCGCAACACATGGTCCCTAGATCTCAAAATGTTGTACAAGCTACACCGCTACCACCTCCTGTGCTAGGACCGCAGCCCCCGCATCCAAGAGTCGCCCCTATGAACCAAGTGGGTTGCGAGCCATCAAATGCTTATGCAGATGGCTGTGAGGAGGAAATAGACACTAGTATTGCCTACGGACTTGATACATTGGAAGAGTGTCCTATATACTACATGGAAGATTGTTGGGGACAAGTCAAGCCGGTTTATCAAGCTGCTGCTCTCGCATCCAGAGGTCAAAATATCAACACCCAGGCTAGGAGGCCACCTCTTCAATGCTACGAGTGTGGTGGACCACATCGAGTAGCGGAGTGCCCTATTAGGCTGCAAAAGAATGCTGCACAGATGCAAGTGAATCAAGGGAGCACGTCTGCAATGCCAATACTCACATGTAATCGTTGTGGCATAGATCACTTGATTGCCCAATGCCCCTATAACCCAAATGCGCCTAAAATCACACCCCTGAATTTGGTCGAAATTGCTAGTGTGACATCGCCAATACCACCCGTCGCACCCGCTTATGCGATTACACGGTCCATGCTTCAAGGGCCAGGCCATATCCTCGAAGAGAGAGATACCGCGTCAGTTATCCAAGCAAAGAAAAAGAAGACACGAAGGAAGAAGTCGCAGAATACGGAAAATTCAAAGCCAAGTTCCAAAACAAACATAGGAACAGGAGATGACCCCGTGTATATGAATGACCTCGAGGATGATTCAGATTCAGTCGAGACAATGGAGACTAGAACCAATACCACAAAGGGAAAGACCGACAAAGAAAACCGTAACATGGAACCAAATGAAAACCGAATGAGAGAAAACCATAAAGAGCCTCTGAAAACACCACAAGTGTTTCCAAATCCAATCCAAGACCCCCAAGATAAACCGCAGGGGCAAAAAGGGAAGAATCGTAAAAAGAAGATTGGGACGTACCCAAACCCAGTAGACGAGATTGAGCAGGTGAAACATCTAAGAGGTTTAGTGGAGGAGACTCAAAGGAAACTAGAACCAGAACCCATGCATGTCAAAATTCATGACACAGTGTTTCCCACGCAAGTTCATCCACCCCACATGAACCATAGACCGTTAGCCATATCTAGTATCATCCAAGAAGGGAGTGAGGACGGGACATCAGAAAGTGAGCATACACCCTTCTTGTTGGAAAGGATGTTTAACGAAGGAATACCTGATCCCATTGAGGAATATGAGATTCCATCCTCACCAGTTCCTAGTCAAGGACCTACACCCTGCAAAACGCCAATGAATGTTGCCAAACTAGTGGACTTCATGTCTTCTGAGGTCCGAACCACGATCATAGCAAAGCTGTATGGAGATCCTGAGTTATTCCTTGCACTTCGAGCATTCCTTAACGGAGAGCTACGAACGGGATTACCGCAGTTTGCGCAACCAAATAGGCCTGACTCGATTATGATTGATGAGGAAAATCATGTGCAATCACTTGACTTAGATGGACACGAGTCTGTGATCGAGGTACCCATTAACGAATTAGGGCAGTATTTTGAAGGCGACGAGTCTAATGCGACCCTACCCATCACTACCAAGGGATTAACTATAAAGGGAATTCTTGATGGTGGTGCGGGAGTTAGCATCGTTACAAAAGATTGTTGGGAATCCATGGAAAACCCCGCCTCAGTGTTACTAACATTGTGGTAAAGATGGCAAATGGTACCATAGCCAAACCTATGGGGATGCTCAAGGATCTTAAGATCAAAGTTCTAGGACACAAGGTACGACATACGTTCATTGTAATGGATTTCTCTAAACACCTTATGTCATATGAAATGATTTTAGGACGACCATTCATGAGGGAAGCACAAATGGTTCACGATTGGTCTAAAAATCATGTCTATTTGCAATTCCAAGACTCTGTCCTTAGAGTGGATTTGGTGACTGGTAAGGTACACCCCTTAGGGAGTAAAACCATTATTGATCATCGCTCTGACACCACAGTTCACTCGGCCCCACTACAATATTGTTACACTTGTAAGAAGGATACAGACATTGGCCAAGATTCTCCTTACATGGATGTGTTACCGGGTATGACGGAATCAGACAATGTGGATTGGGTCCACCTAGCATCAACCATAGACACTTGGGGAAATAGGGGGACGACCTGGGTAACACCTGAGGGGATGAAATGCCTATACCCTTAAATATGCTACAAGCAATGCATATCGCTTCCGACAAGACTCATCCTAATGTAACGAAGAAAACATACAAGTGGGTCCCTAAAAGCTTCTTTAGTGACCATAGCTAGTGCTAAAAAACGAAGCCTTGTAAGAAACGTACCACTCACTCCAAGAAAAGTAAGAAAATGTTGCGATGGATCCCTAAACGACTATTGGAAGCCCAAGGCTACTATCAAGGAAATGATCAAATCTGGGTGCCAAAACGTAGATTGTGCTCTTACCTATCACCTGACCCAAGTGAGCCCAATCCCTTAGTTCCAAAACGAATCAATGATCGTGGAAAGAAAAAAATCACAGAATGCTACACACCCGCTCCCGAGCTAGTTTGGATACCAAAGAAAGAACGATTTGTTCCACCTAGCTCAGGAAGGGGGGAGTCCCATGAAGCTTCTAGCTCCTCATGTAATACATCCATAGAGGTAAAAGCTTCTACACCGCCTCCATCTATAGTAGTGGACCTCAATGAAGCTACAAAAGAATCCACACCTCCCAGTGTTCAAGAATCACCTGATGAACCACTTCAAGTTCGATCCTGGGAGAGTACCTTACCACCCTTGCAGCTTGATGAGGCACCTAGGGTAATAGAAAACTACTGGCAAAAATCCTCACCTATTACCAACTGGAACAATTGGTTTCAAAGGGTGACAAGCTCATTTCAAACGGTATGATCTACCCAAGGAAGGGGGGAGTGTTTGCTGACAGTCATCATTCACTGGTTTCCCTCTCAACCTTTTTCCCTGACCTCTCAATTCCAATCTTAGGGAATGTACATATAAAGCTTTATACTCACAACAAAAAAAAAAAAAAAGAGCAAGAGCAATTAGCAAACGAGTATGCACATTAAAGTCAAAACATTGACTCAGACCTACACATGTCACATCTGGTACAGTGAAACAGAAACCTATGCCATAAAACACCTTTGATCCTCATCACTTGAGTGATGGAGGGTAGGTAAAATTAGTACGATAGGAGTGTTTCTGTTTTAGAGTTGAGTGATTAGCAAAGATCTCTTTTCCCACTAATGTGCCTCCTGGAGGTATTCCTTTTGTTTCCTAGTGTGTACAGGAGCATGTTGCTATTGATAGGATTTGGACCTTCATGGAACCTTCAAATCAAGCGCGACCATCAACACAAACAGGTGTTTCTTGTCCATTAGCATTGCCCTTATCTTTTTTGCATCCATGTTTGTCTGCTTTGATTGTGATTGGTAGCATACTATTCAGCGCATTGGCTTAGTATCCAACATTTAATTCAATGCAATCTTTTGTCATAATCACTTGTTTAGGTGTAAAAATCAAGCAGTCCGACTAAGCTAGTTTGACCAAGCTAGGTATTAGAAATCTTCTCTTAATACCATGGGGAATGCCTTCCTAATAAGCAATGGTTACTTAGGTTCTTAATCCGATTTAGGCAGCATTGTATGAAATGTACTAGGGCTTTCTAGTGGGCTTAAACCTATTGACCTTTAGCGTAAGTATTATAAAGGGAGTTTACTAATGTGATGAGCCTGGGGAGGGTAACAGTGTTATATGACCTCCCAAAGTTACAAAATTAAAATGATGAAAATGAACAAACAAAAAATCAAAGTGCCACAATGTAAAATTTTAAGCTGGAAGAGAAATCTCAGCTTGATTTGGTACTTCACTCACATGTATCGCCTATGGTACTAGAGCCCTAGAGGTTCCCAGTGTGGGCGCTTTTCCTTGAAAAGCAAAAAACCCAAGGCATACAAAATAAGCACACACATCATAATTGAATCAGTGTGAAAAGACCTTGGGGGGTCAAAGAAAAAGTAATCAGCCAGGCGATGATTTCATGAGAAATTCCTTTTATGGTAGCTTAACTACAAGGTTTTCTAGATATAGCCTCTAGTCAGCCCTCGAACATGAATACTTGGCTCTCGCGATTAAACAACTTAATTGACCACAGAAAGTTAAGAAGCTTACCCATGGTATTAATATTCGATCTCTAGTGCTTTTCGACCGTCAAATTAGCGACCCCAGACTTGTTTAATTTTTTACCTTTACATCTGTTTATGCATTTGATTACATTGCAATTTAATGTTCATTGCTAACAAATTGTTTGAAATTCTTTTTCGAATCAATGTGTCTACCTAAAACTGCATATGCTTTTTAAGAGAATGCAATTACTGTGCCAATGTTGTTTGATTTTGCAGTGACTGAAGAAGGCTAAGGACATTCATCTCAAATGCTCTTCCACCTCGACGAACCAGCTTCAACTCAATAGCTTCCGAGGACGGAATCTACATCAGGAAGGGGGGCATGTTAACCCTCACGGCACACGGACACCCATCACCTACGACGGACGTGTATTATGTATTTGGTAGAGTCAGGTACCGGGCTTGTCGGACCAATAGGGAAAGGTAGAGTGATCGCCAATGAGAGGCGCACTTTAACTTGGACATTCAAGGGATTAGTTGGTTAAGCATGGGCGCCCAAGTGTGAATGGGATGAGCTCCTATAAAAGCCACTAAACCTAATTTTTACTCATTCTCTCATTTGTGCAATTGAAGAGTGCTCTTGCTCCACTCCATCTTCTTCTTCTTCACCTCCTTGTGTTGTGTGTGAGAGAGAGAGAGAGAGGGAGAGTGTGTGCGATCGAGCATTACGAAGGCACGACGGCGGCGAAGCGGTTGAGCGCGGCACGACTGCAGCTTCTTCTTCATCGCGGCGAGGAATCCACCACGAAGGCGAGCGTAGAGCGGTGAGTGACACACCCTTTGTTTTCTTGAGCTTGCTAGTTTAGGCTTGTTGTGTGCTTGGAGCCGTTTGTGGCTCGCATACGGTGTATCGGCAAGTCCCTTGCTTCGACAGTGCGGCAAGGAGCGCACACTTGTGTTCAACGTTAAACCTCGGATTTGTTTTCAAATACAAAGCTTCCAATGCTCATATAGTAGAAGTAGATTGAGTTTAAAATTTTTTATTTGCATGTTTACCAAGTGTCTCAGTAGAAGCATTGTGTATAAGAGTGGCTATCAAATTGCTTGAAAGAAAAACACAAGTTTTGTGTATTCTCACATATGAAAATTTGAAATCCACCTCTAAATTCTAGTTTTGAAGACGAAAAAACCTACAAATTTTAGGGAAAAATCATTGATGAAACATTGCAAAATTGCCTTAAATTTTTCAATAAGTCGGTTTTTAAACTTTTTTGAAAAAACATTGTATTGTGTGCAAATGCTCAAAGTAAACTTAGGTTTACCTATAAATTTTGAGATTTAGCCATAAATTCTCTTTTTTTTTTGCTATACTCACAATTGTGAGTGAGAGAATTTATATTAACTTGACGGGATTGTATTCTTTTGAAGCTAATATAGATTTAGCAACAAAATTCTAACTTGAAGGAAAGAAAAAAAACCAAGTTTAAACAAAGCCTAAAGAAATTTAGTGTAAATTTTGTCTGCCTCTTGCCTTTGCCACCTCGGTTTTGCTCGTGCCACTTCAGATTCGTGCATGCTTCCTTGGGTTCGCTCCCCCTTTTTGCCATCTCAAATTTTCTCGTCACATCGGATTTGTGCATGCCGCCTTGGGTTCCCTAGCAAAAACACTTGTCTTTCACATTGATTTGCTCGTCTGATTTGCTGCAAATTTTCCTATATGTCGGTTTTTAAACTTTTGTGAAAAAAGCATTGTATTGTATGCGAATGCTCAAAGAAAACTGAGATTTAGTGTAATCCTACCAATCAATTTTGAAACTTAGCCATAAATTATACCTGGAAGGCGAGAAAAAAACCCAAGCTTAGCACAAATCCTAGAGAAATTCAAGGTAAAAACCTTCAAATATCATCAAGATTTTTCTCCTAGTTCCACCTTTGCTACCTCGGATTTGCTTGTTCCACTTTGGATTTGTGCACACACCGACGTGGGTTTGCTTGCCTTTTTCCCACCTATTCCCTTGCTTTGGATTCTTCGGATTGGCACACCCCACCTTGGGTTCGCTTGTCTTTCGCTATGATTTTTCTCGCCTTCGACGCTTTCCTCCATCCCTCGTCTTGGAATCAACCTCTTATTCTCTCTCTCTCTCTCTCTCTCTCTCTCTCTCTCTCTCTCTCTCTCTCTCTCACACACACACACACACACACACACACACACATACTAATAACTCAGAACTTTAGAAGTTGGCACCGGGTAGTGAGTCCTCTCTCTCTCTTATATATATATATATATATATATATATATATATATATATAATAAATATATATAATATTATATAGATATATATATATATATATATATAATATATATATAATATATATATATATATATATATATATATATATATATATATATATATATATATACTTAGGCTCGTCATAATTGAGAGAATTTATGAATTTTAAAGGTGGCACATAGTTTAACTCCTAAAAAAGAAGGGGATCACTGGGCAATCTCTCTCTCATTTGGGATGCTACTGTCACGGCTGATTTTTTACGTACATATTACCCATTTTAAGGTATTTTTTTGTTTTCTATGGGAGAAAATGTTAGCCACTCTCTCAAAAATACACTATAATTCCAAGAAAATAATAATTTCTTGGAAATTGGCAAGGGTCCCCTTGGTGAGTAGAAGTCCCCATGAACTTGATGGAACAATCTCTCTCCCTCTCTCTCTCTCATGACCAATGACATGTGTAACGACCCCATCATTTGCATGCATGTCCCCAAAACGATACAAAATGAAGTCGACTCACAAACAGACCAACCTTCTCCTTTTTTTCTAGGGATAGATGTTTGACATTAGTTATTGTATATATACATATGTGTGTGTGTGTGTGTGTGTGTGTGTGTGAGAAAATTATAAATTTTTTAGGGTGGCACATGGTTTAACTCTCAAAAATAAAAAGGATCAAATAACTCTCAACTGATAAAAGGCCGTCAATTGGGAATCTCTCTCCCCATTTGAGATGCCAATGTTAGGGTTGGTTTTTTGTTAGACATTTGACCCATTTTAAGGCATTTTTCTTGTTTTGTGTGGGAAAAAATGTTAGCTACTCTTTTAAAAGTACATGATAATATTAAGAGATAACAATTTCTTGGAAATTTGAAAGGCAAGGGTGTCTTTAGTGAGTAAGAGTCCCCATGAGCTCAATCGTAAAATCTCTCTCTCTCTCTCTCTCTCTCTCTCTCTCTCTCTCTCTCTCTCTCATGGGCAATGACATGTAAAACAACCTATCATTTGCATGCATGTCCCCAAAGCGATACAAAATGAAGTCTACTCACAAACAGTCAAACCTTCTCCTTTTTTTCTAGGGATAAATGTTTGACATTAGTTAGTGTGTGTATATATGTGTGTGTGTGTGTGTCCATCATAATATAGAAATTTTATAGATTTTTTAGGGTGGCACATGGCACACTTGATAAAAGGTCCGCCAATTGGAAAATATCTCTCCCCATTTGAGATGCCAATGTTAGGGTTGTTTTTTTTCAAACATTTTACCCATTTCAAGACATTTTTCTTGTTTTATATGAAAAATATATTAGCTACTCTTTTGAAAATACATGATAATATTAAGAAAATAACAATGTCTTAAGGGCAAGGGTGTCCCTACTGAGTAGGAGTCCCCATGAGCTCAATCGTAAAATTTCTCTCTTTCTCTCTCCATAATGTAGATAACAACCCCTACCTTTGAATGCATGTCCTCAAAGCGAGACCGACCTAAATTGATTCGTGGACGTGCGAACCTTCTCCTTTTTCTCAATCGCTTTTAAAAATAAAAACTTACACAAATTTATAAAACGTATCAATATTGGTATTGAAAAAGGCCCTTGATAAAACAAAACCAAATATATCATTAAAAATTATTTTTTTATTAAATAACAAAATCTCCACCAAAATTATGTTTACTTGCTTAGGTGGAGTGAAACTAAATTTATACATTTATTCTATGTATAGTTGAAAGTCTTTGGTCTTTACATTGTACATTTTGAAAGGCTTTTCATTTCACTATGCATGTCAAATCAGACACTTCACTTTTGCATTTTACATTAGATGTTTGGTCTAAACTTTTGTGAAGTGAACCAATGCATGACACGTGGATGTCTTCTTCTTGCTTGAAATTTTTAAGCTCCACTAGTAAAACGGCGCCGCCGCATGGCCTCTCTTACCCTCAAACCCCTCACTGTTGACAATTTTCATAAAAGCAGATCAATAAAAGTTCTCTCTCTCTCTCTCTCTCTCTCTCTCTCTCTCTTCGTCCCCCCCCCTCCGGCCCCCCTCTAACCATAAGTTTAGTGTAATCTCTTCTCTTTCTAAATATTTTCTTGCTCTCTATCTATCCCTATTAACCTCCATTCCCCTACTTCTCTTTGTATACTTGCATCTGTTCATTTCTCTCTCTCTATACCTATCCTCTTTCTTCTCTCTACGTATCTCTCGACTTCTTTTCCTCTCTCTCTCTCTCTCTCTCTCTCTCTCTCTAAATCTCTCTCTATCTCTATCACAAAAGTGCAAAAAATGGTTATCACAATTCAATGTAATGTTTAGTTTCAGTAATCACTCATACCCACCCATGGTATCAGATTCACCAGTTTGTAACGATCATTTTGGCCTCTCTATATCCCTCCTTCCCTTCATTTCTCTCTCTCTACCCTCTATTTCCCCCTTTCTCTCTACCCCTACCTCTCGTTAAACTCCTCTCTCTCTCTCTCTCTCTCTATATATATATATATATATATATATATATATATATATATATATAGATATATCCCTCTCTATCTCTCCGTTTCTACCTCTTCTCTCTCCACTTCTCTTTGTATTCCTGCTTCTCTCAATTTCTCTCTCTCTCTCTCTCTCTCTCTCTCTCTCTCTCTCTCTCTCTCTCCACGGGTCTCACGCGCTCTTATCAAGAGGTGTGTCGAATGGTGAAGGCGGCGGATGGGAGGTTGACAGGGCAAGGATAGAACTCGACCATAGATGGAAGAGCAAGGAAGTAGCAAAGGGCGGTTGAGGGCCATCTCCATGTCAATGTTCATAATCCACTCCTCCCATAGGCTCATCATCCACTTCTAGTGCTTCTGAAACTACACCACAGTTGCTCCGAAAAAACCATGCCAACCCTCTACATAGTGTGGCATGTCTTTAAATGGAAAGCATAGGTGGTTGCGTCTAGAGAGTAGCCCTCATGTCAAAGCCTTGGCCTAACCCAAAGGTTACGATAGGCAGAGCGTAGGTCGTTTGGTTGTCTCCCCACGGGTCGAGTGATCCTAGCTTGTATTCTGTTGGCTCTCGCTATTCGAGGCATTGCGTCTGGTGCCTATGCTAGCTCCCAAGCTACTCCTGTTGTTCAAGGCAAGTGTTGGGATGCTTGTCTGCTAGTAACGCATATGCCAAGCTGGAAGTAAATTAGACTCTTTCTCTCTCTCTCTCTCTCTCTCTCTCTCTCTCTCTCTCTCTCTCTCTCTCTCTCTCTCTCTCTTCCTTCATGGAGCCTGTTTCTTCCTCTCTGAGCGCATTGAGCACCGTGGGCTGCAAGCTACATTGGCTTGGGGTTGGCCGGATGGAGGAATCCCTTTCCCCATTATACTTAGTATAGATATAGATAAGCACATTTCCAAGTCTTGTCCACTAATTACCAATGGTACCCATGGCATCCTTGCAAGTTTCCTTTTCGCGTGTAGAATAATTTCTCTTTCTATTGTTCGTAAAATACACATGTCGTTCTCTTGCCAATACGTACGTGTGGAGCAGGTCGGGTACCGTTGCCTCCTCTGTTGTGCATTCAAGGAGATTAAACCCCTAGCCCGCCTCGGTACTGGCTCTACTGAACAATGTTTTATGTGCGCACTGTCTCTCGTTTTTAACCGGTCCTCCCCAGAGAAACTTGCGACACGTGGAGCTTGGCCGCATCTCTCTCTCTCTCTCTCTCTCTCTCTCTCTCTCTCTCTCGCATGATGCACAATCTCTCTCTCTCTCTCTCTCTCTCTCTCTCTCTCTCTCTCTCTTTGACACACTCTCTCTCTCTCTCTGACACTCTCTCTCTCTCTCACACACACACACACACGCACAGCGTGCTAAACACTTGGACTGCAAGCCACGCTGGCCGAGGGCTAGCTGGAGGTTTCTCCTGCTGGCTGCCACATGGCCGAGGGGGGGACCGGAATCCCTCCCCGCTTTATAATAGTATAGAAATAGTGCATTACAGAATCCAAATCGAGCTCTTTGCTTCCGCTTAAAGAAAGTAAAGCTGCTAGCTAGACTGGTAGCCGTACTACTGCTGCATGCTCTCTTCAGTTGTTGTGATCTTGAAGCTATTGGCCAGGAACAAAACAGTGATGATAGGCATCATTCGCCGCCTACGAAGGTTCCAGAGTGTGTACATGCTCCATACATGTAGAGCCTAGAGGTGTGAAGGCGTCTAGAGGCTTAAAGCAATGCGCATGCTTGGTCTTTTTCGTGGTGTTTGAGTATATGTCAAGCTTATAATTTAGAGCTAAATAGTGCATTACAGAAGCCAAATCGAGCTCTTTGCTTTCGCTTAAAGAAAGTAAAGCTGCTAGCTAGAATGGTAGCTGTACTACTGCTGCATGCTCTCTTCAGTTGTTGTGATCTTGAAGCTAATGGCCAGGAACAAAACAGTGATGATAGGCATCACTCGCCGCCTGAGGTGAGAGTCCAACCCGCCTAAAATATTAAGATCAGACCCTCTCAGAACAACACACTGCTTCCCTCTTGGGCATGTGCCACAATCAATGCATTCCAAGGTACGATATTCTAGATCAGAGGGAGCTCCACACCTAACAGGTTCTACCCAATGTTCGAAAAAAATGTGTCTCAACTTAATATCATTTCGTCTCAACAGGGGAAAAGGAGAAATTCCACCCCAAAATAGAGAAAAATAGTGTAAAAACCCAAAAGATAGGCTTAATTCTCTAAAATTTCCCCTCGACAAATTCAAACAAAGGAACTTTGTATGTTTGAAAATTTTATTTTTCCCGAACACTGGTTCTGCCTTTAAAAAGTCTCTACTTTACGAAGATTCCAGAGCGTGTACATGCTCCATACATGTAGAGCCTAAAGGTGTGAAGGCGCCTAGAGGCTTAAAGCAATGCAGGCTTGGCCTTTTTCGTGGTGTTTTGAGTATATGTCAAGCATATAATTTAGAGCTAAATAGTGCATTACAAAATCCAAATCGAGCTCTTTGCTTCGCTTAAAGAAAGTAAAGCTGCTAGCTAGACTGGTAGCCGTACTACTGTTGCATGCTCTCTTCTGCTGTTGTGATCTTGAAGCTAACGGCCAGGAACAAAACAATGATGACAGGCCTCACTCGCCGCCTGAGGTGAGAGTCCAACTCGCCTGCAATATTGAGATCAGACCCTCTCAAGCCCGTAGCGGCATTATGCCATCATAACATTGGTATCAGAGCTTCCTTCGATTTTAGGGGTCGGTGCACCTTAGCTCTATTTGTTATTATCTAGAAGGTGTGGATAAGTCTGACGTATGGAGCTAAGAGGACGAAGAGGGGAGCACAGGAGCTCCATAGCTTAGGCAAACCTTGATTCACACCCATAAGATCTCTCTCTCTCTCTCTCTCTCTCTCTCTCTCTCTCTCTCTCTCTCTCTCTCTCTCTCTCTCTTGCGCGCTCTTGAATAACAGGTCTTGAGTTCAACTCTCCTCGTCAAATAGATCTTTAAGGTCTCTTGGAATTGTTTTCTACGACGTTAAAATTATGTTCTTCTTCTTCTTCTTCTTCTTCTCTCTCTCTCTCTCTCTCTCTCTCTCTATTGGGGTTAAACAAGGATCTCCATTGTCACCAACTCTCTTTGGTCTATGCATCGATCCATTGGAACAAATGGTACTTGACTTTCTGCAAGAAGAAGGCATTGAAGAGGTCACTATTTGCAATGCGGTAATCATGCTTTTGTTGTATGCGGATGATGTAGTGCTTCTAGCACACACTTTAGAAGATGCACAAAAGCTTATGGTTGTCCTTGAGAACTTTTGCTTGCATAGTGGGCTGATTGTAAATGAATCCAAAACAAAGGTTATGCTTGTGAAAACCAACCATAAGGAGAAGCCATGCATTGTGTACACACTTTAGAAGATGCACAAAAGCTTATGGTTGTCCTTGAGAACTTTTGCTTGCATAGTGGGCTGATTGTAAATGAATCCAAAACAAAGGTTATGCTTGTGAAAACCAACCATAAGGAGAAGCCATGCATTGTGTACAACAACGAGACACTTGAAGTTGTTGAGAGCTTTAAGTACCTTGGCCTTGAGGTTCCATCCAATCACAAGTGGCATGAATGTGCTATGCGTCGTTTGGAAGCGGGAAAGAGAGCATATTATGCATTTGAGAACATGTGTAATGCGGGAAACATCAAGTGTTGGGTTCTCAAGAAGTATCTTTTTGATGCATTGGTGACACCGGTTCTTCTTTATGGAGTTGAAGTGTGGGGCGGGAGCATCTCAAAGTCTACTTGGAAAGAGTTTGAGAATGTCCAAAAGCGTTTTCTTACAAACTTTCTCCAAGTTAAGACACAAACACCATATATGCTCTAACTTCTTGAGTCGGGATCTCTTCCAATTGAGGTTATGGGCATGGAAAGGGTTGTGGAGTACATGATAAAGATGCGTCAAAACCCCTCACATCGACTTCCTACAATTGCATGGGAAGCAAACAAAAAAGTTCAAAAGACGCATAAAAGCAAGATCTTGAGCACGGGATGGATGCAAGACATAAAGAAGTGGTTTGGGAGATGGGATGCATTACACTTGCTACATGATGCTTCAATTGACTCTCAAGTGAATGAAGCTTTTCTACAACGCCAATGTATTACGGCTTGGGAGAAATCCGGTGGGTCACGCTTCATACATTACACCACCTATATTGCCCCCAACTACAAAACCATGTTCTTCGCTGAGAGAGGAAACCGTACTCACACTTACATGCTTGAGCCTATTCCCTTGTCCGCGATACGCACTATCGCAGCAATTCGGCTTAGCTCCCATTTCCTTCGATGCGAGATAGGGCGTTGGGGCAATGGAGAAGAGTCAAATCGATTGTGCACATTATGCTCACTGCAAGTTCGAGAGTCTGAGTACCACACACTACTAGAGTGCTCAACTTTTGATCACATCCGAACTTGCTTCTCTCACATTTTCAGCCATAACTTAGACCTACACACTTTCCTCTCCCAGCCAAAGTGTGGGCTCTCCATTGCGACTCTCATCACTACAATTTTGGAGCATCGAGAGTCACTCATCAGCCATACACATACTACATCACATGTAACTTTGGTCCCATAGGTCATATTTGACCTCCGAGGACGATAATAAAATCTATCTCTCTCTCTCTCTCTCTCT
The DNA here is from genome assembly GCF_014529385.1 of Adiantum capillus-veneris. NCBI lineage: Eukaryota > Viridiplantae > Streptophyta > Polypodiopsida > Polypodiales > Pteridaceae > Adiantum > Adiantum capillus-veneris. The sequence continues at coordinate 5,571,136 of NC_140945.1, forward strand.
CTCTCTCTCTCTCTCTCTCTCTCTCTCTCTCATAGACAGTGGAGAGCGAGTACAACATAGTAAGGGGGAGAACTTAGAGCCCAGGAAATTGCCTCTTTCTCACTCTTCGAGCTTTTGCTCTAATTTGCTCCTCCTCCTTCTTGAGCATGTGTGCCCAAGAGCCATTGGCTGCTCATTGCTACTATCGCCCCCACCGTGGCAGCTCCTCCAATACCCTGCAGCACAGCAAGATGCCGTCCACGGTAGCATCCAAACGCCATTCAACTGTTGTTGCACCTGCTGTGGTGCAGCACCCAGCCGCCATCTATTGTTCCGTCCAACACCGCCGAGTGCTTCTTGCCGCCACCGCAGTTGTGGCGCCTTCCCTCACCGCTGCCTGTACGAACTTCCTAGCACCACCCTAAACCTGACGCCCCTGCTTGACCCAGGCGCTTGAGGCGATTGTGAAAAGCGCAGGTGTAATGATGAACGGGAGAGGAGGATCCTCTGGCAGCGAAGGAGGAGAAACGCTGAAATCCATGGAAGCTGAGGCGCCAAAAGGGCAGCAGAGCTCGTGGCCTGCGCAACTTGCACTTGCTACCGAAGTTGCTCCTCATCTTCTTCTTCGTCATGGCTACCTCTCTATCCCTCTCTATCTCTCCGTTTCTACCTCTTCTCTCTCCACTTCTCTTTGTATCCTTGCTTCTCTCAATTTCTCTCTCTCTCTCTCTCTCTCTCTCTCTCTCTCTCTCTCTCTCTCTCTCTCTCTCTCTCTCTCTCTCTCTCTCTCTCTCTCTCTCTCTCTCTCTCTCTCTCTCCACGGGTCTCACGCGCTCTTATCAAGAGGTGTGTCGAATGGTGAAGGCGGATGGGAGTTTGACAGGGCAAGGATAGAACTCGACCATATATGGAAGAGCAAGGAAGTAGCAAAGGGAGGTTGAGGGCCATCTCCATGTCAATGTTCATAATCCACTCCCCCCATAGGCTCATCATCCACTTCTAGTGCTTCTGAAACTGCACCACAGTTGCTCCGAAAAAACCATGCCAACCCTCTACATAGTGTGGCAGGTCTTCAAATGGCAAGCATAGGTGGTTGCGTCTAGAGAGTAGCCCTCATGTCAAACCCTTGGTCTAACCCAAAGGTTACGATAGGCAGAGCATAGGTTGTTTGGTTGTCTCCCCACGGGTCGAGTGATCCCAGCTTCTATTCTATTGGCTCTCGCTATTCGAGGCATTGCGTCTGGTGCCTATGCTAGCTCCCAAGCTACTCCTGTTGTTCAAGGCAAGTGCTGGGATGCTTGTCTGCTGGTAACGCATATGCCAATCTCGAAGTAAATTAGGCTCTCTCTCTCTCTCTCTCTCTCTCTCTCTCTCTCTCTCTCTCTCTCTCTCTCTCTCTCTCTTCATGGAGCCTGTTTCTTCGTCTCTGAGCGCATTGAGCACCGTGGGCTACAAGCTACATTGGCTTGGGGTTGGCCGGATGGAGAAATCCCTTTCCCCATTATACTTAGTATAGATATAGATAAGCACATTTCCAAGTCTTGTCCACTAATTACCAATGGTACCCATGGCGTCCTTGCAAGTTTCCTTTTCGCGCGTAGAATAATTTCTCTTTCTATTGTTCGTAAAATACACATGTAGTTCTCTTGCCAATACGTACGTGTGGAGCAGGTCGGGCACCGTTGCCTCCTCTGTTGTGCATTCAAGGAGATTAAACCCCCGGCCCGCCTCGGTACTGGCTCTACTGAACAATGTTTTATGTGCGCACTGTCTCTCGTTTTTAACCGGTCCTCCCCAGAGAAACTTGCGACATGTGGAGCTTGGCCGCATCTCTCTCTCTCTCTCTCTCTCTCTCTCTACACACACACACACACACACACACACACACACACACACACACACACACACACACACACACACACACACACACACACACAGCATGCTGAACACTTGGACTGTAGGACACACTGGTAAGCTCCGACTTGTAAGCTGCCATGGATTCTCAGTCATCTCCACAAAATGGGCATGATCATTATCGTCGTCAGGAGACTAGGGCGCGCAAAGAATACCCCCCCCCCCCGCCTTCCGTTTGTTGTCGATTGGCGGCCTCTCTCTCTCTCTCTCTCTCTCTCTCTCTCTCTCTCTCTCTCTCTCTCTCTCTCTCTCTCTCTCTCTCTCTCTCTCTCTCTCTCTCTCTCTCTCTCTCTCTCTCTCTCTCTCTCTCACAAAAGCAGCTTCTTTATGTCTCTGTCTCGCACAGTAGGCTGGTGCAGGGAACACTGGTCGGAGGATTTTCCTTTCGCCAAGTGTCAGGGGAGGTAGCCGGAATCACCTCCCCTATTATAGATAGTATAGATATTCTAGATCAGAGGGAGCTCCACACCTAACAGGTTCTATCCAATGTTCGAAAAAAATGTGTCTCAACTTAATATCATTCAGTACTCAATTTTAAAAATGCCAGTTATGGGCAAGGGGAAAAGGAGAAATTCTGCCCCAAAATAGAGAAAAATAGTGTAAAAACCCAAAAGATAGGCTTAATTTTCTAAAATTTCCCCTCGGCAAATTCAAACAAAGGAACTTTGTATGTTTGAAAATTTTATTTTTGCCAACCCACTGGTTCTGCCTTTAAAAAGTCTCTACTTTACGAAGATTCCAGAGCGTGTACATGCTCCATACATGTAGAGCCTAGAGGTGTGAAGGCGCCTGGAGGCTTAAAGCAATGCAGGTGTGGCCTTTTTCGTGGTGTTTTGAGTATATGTCAAGCATATAATTTAGAGCTAAATAGTGCATTACAAAATCCAAATCGAGCTCTTTGATTCGCTTAAAGAAAGTAAAGCTGCTAGCTAGACTGGTAGCCGTACTACTGTTGCATGCTCTCTTCTGCTGTTGTGATCTTGAAGCTAACGGCCAGGAACAAAACAATGATGACAGGCCTCACTCGCCGCCTGAGGTGAGAGTCCAACTCGCCTGCAATATTGAGATCAGACCCTCTCAAGCCCGTAGCGGCATTATGTCATCATAACATTGGTATCAGAGCTTCCTTCGATTTTAGGGGTCGGTGCACCTTAGCTCTATTTGTTATTATGTAGAAGGTGTGGATAAGTCTGACGTATGGAGCTAAGAGGAAGAAGAGGGGAGCACAGGAGCTCCATATCTTAGGCAATCCTTGATTCACACCCATAAGCTCTCTCTCTCTCTCTCTCTCTCTCTCTCTCTCTCTCTCTCTCTCTCTCTCTCTCTCTCTCTCTCGCGCGCGCGCTTTTGAATAACAGGTCTTGAGTTCAACTCTCCTCGTCGAATAGATCATTAAGGTCTCTTGGAATAGTTTTCTACGACGTTAAAATTCTTTTCTTCTTCTTCTTTTCTCTCTCTCTCTCTCTCTCTCTCTCATAGACAGTGGAGAGCGAGTACAACATAGTAAGGGGGAGAACTTAGAGCCCATGCAATTGCCTCTTTCTCACTCTTCGAGCTTTCTCTCTAATTTGCTCCTGCTCCTTCTTGAGCATGTGTGCCCAAGAGCCATTGGCTGCTCGTTGCCACTATCGCCCCCACTGCGGCAGCTCCTCCAATACCCTGCAGCACAGCAAGATGCCAGCCACGGAAGCATCCAAACGCCATTCAACTGTTGTTGCACCTGCTGTGGTGCAGCACCCAGCCGCCATCTATTGTTCCGTCCAACACCGCCCAGTGCTTCTTGCCGCCACCGCAGTTGTGGCGCCTTCCCTCACCGCTGCCTGTAGGAACTTCCTAGCACCACGCTAAACCTGACGCCCCTGCTTGACCCAAGCGCTTGAGGCGATTTTGAAAAGCGCAGGTGTAAGAATGAACGGGAGAGGAGGATCCTCTGGCAGCGGAGGAGGAGAAACACTGACATCCATGGAAGTTGAGGCGCCAAAAGGGGAGCAGAGCTGGCGGCCTGCGCAACCTGCACTTGCTACCAAAGTTGCTCCTCATCTTCTTCTTCGTCACGGCTACCTTGGAGTTGGGGTTGCGTAGTGAGGTGAAGCTCCAATTCCGACTTGTAAGTTGCCATGGATTCTCAGTCATCCCCACAAAATGGGCATGATCATTATAGTCGTCAGGAGACCAGGGCACGCAAAGAATATCCCCCCCCGCCTTCTGTTTGTTGTCGATTGGCGGCCTTTCTCTCTCTCTCTCTCTCTCTCTCTCTCTCTCTCTCAATCAAAAGCAACTTCTTTCTGTCTCCATCTCGGACAGTAGGCTGGTGCAGGGAACACTGGCCGGAGGATTTTCCTTTCGCCACGTGTCAGGGGAGGTAGCCGGAATCACCTCCCCTATTATAGATAGTACAGATAGATAAGTATAGTATAGACTAGAAACTTCAAGGTTGGAATCAGTAGTACAGATATACATCTTTGAGATCACAAATAGCCCCAACATTCATCTCTAAGCTTTCAAGTTATCCTTAAGAGTATGTGTTATAAGCTCTTGATATTAAATCAATCCCAATGCCCAACGATTTAATATATGTGTAGATGGGCGGGAAGCAGGGCTGGCTGACCCAGACTGCTCAGAGGAGCATGGAGGCAGTTGCTGCTCAAAGCTAAGCGAGTTCACAGAGGGTGAGCTAGGGCTACAATGTGCAGTGGACGGAGGGCACAGGGCATAGCTTACTGAGTGTTGCAGCGCAAAGGGTGGATGTGGGACTTGATAGATGTGCAAGTGGAGATGCAGCTAGAGGCAGAGCAGGCAGGTTGTAGAGGGTAGTGGCGCAGGGCACAGGACAAAGGCTGATAGAAAAAGAGAGACATGCGCCTCAGAGGAAGCGAGAGGGGGCAATGGGAGACACGAGCTTGAGCAAAACATGCAAAACATATGATGATGTTTCACTAAAATCGTACACTAGTGGCATGCAATAATCCATGGTAACGAAGGAGATAACCGAGGAGCTCTGTGCTGATCCATACTGTGAGCATCCCCCGAGGGTATGCACATTGAAGGCTCTCCTTGAACTTTCCCTTTTGCCCTTGGTCCTCACCCAGAGGCTGTTTGTTATTGAGGTCGACGCGGGCCAGCTTGGGGGACTAGGCACGATCAATGGCACTGCAGGACACTCTTCTGAATGGAGTGGTGAGAAATGATGAACAGTCGCCACCTGCTGTAGCTAGGATTGCGTCAGGAGGTAACCCTAGTCTACATCTCAGTCAATATCTTTCTGACACGTCCCCATCTCCTTCTATGCCCATGTGCTTCAGAATTGTTCGCAACAGTTTCCCATGCTGTCTCCCGAGAGAGCCACTGAGGCCACTCATTTTCGAACCTTGCGGTCTTATTTCCTGCTCACCAGAGGCCCGTTCATGTAAGTCCCCAACGTCCTGTGCATGAAGGTCAATTTTCTATCATCTCGAATGTCTGGAACAATATTGGCTTTCATAACGAAGAAAACCATTATAATGGGTAGGTTAACCCCTTGAACTCTTAGATTAATCCTCAAGGAGGACTCAACTCCTTTCAAGCCAGGGCAGGACAGGCCTATTGCAGAGGAAGACAAGGGGGATCAATCCTCTGAAAAAGCTGCAGAGGTTAGCAATTTTCACCAAGGAGAGGGTCCAACAGGTGAGGTTGTTGTGGGGATAGCTGAGTTGGAAAACTCGTTCAAGCATCTTCAGGATAGAGTTGTGATTGGGTTGTGTCATGGGATTAGACCCCCTGTTGAGATTCTGAAACAATGGATCTCCAAAAGTGGGAAGCTAGAAACCTAATTCCCGCCCAAGTGCAATACCTCCCTAATAATTATTACTTTTTCTTCTTTGATGATGCTGACAGTGCTTTACAAGTAACCAGTAGGGGCCAGTGGCTGATAAGGAATACTCCCCTTTCTGTTTTAGGTTGGTATAAAGGTTTTGATCCTAAACGTAAAAAACCATCAAAGGTGCCTGTGTGGATTGACTTCCCTATTGAATTTTTCCCTTGGCTAAAACAGGTAGGCAACCAGGAGCGTAAGGTTCTGGGTTAAAAGCCATCTAATGGGATCAATCCCAAATGGGATCCACAGTTGCTCATTGAAGTTGACACTAAGTGATTCTAATATCAGAGATACTTTCACTCTTAAGGATCAAATGGGGCAATCTCCATGCCGACAAAATCATCTATAAAACTCTGCCCAATGCATGCTTTCATTGTCTTAAACAGGGGCACCTAATCAAAGATTGCCCTTATTTGGCTAACAATGCTCGATGGAGGTTGATACAAACAAGGAGAACAAAGATAATAACTAAGGCTTCCAGCAAATCAACAGAAGGGGCAATGCAAGGAATAGGCAAACATCTAGAAACAATGACAACAACAGGTATGTCAACAGGTTTGGTGCCCTATTGTATGAAGTTTTCGACCCTTCAACATGGGAGCAAGAAGAGGTTTTAGCAGACAACTCTTCCTATGCTTAGACCCCTAGGAAAGACGAAGCTGAGCCACCCACTCCAAAGCCAATGGACCCTAACCCTCAAGCTCCATTTGTCCCTATGGTACCTCGAGCCATCCCTTCAGAGAATGCTACAGTGCTCTCATCTTATACTAGATAATGGAGAAGTCTTTGTCAGTGCCACACATCCTATCACTCATACCTCTAACCAAAAGGCACAGTCAGAGCAAGTTGTTGATGATGCATTCATTCACAAGAGAGTTGCAGGTCCAAGATGATGAAGATATCAGAAATCTCTCTCAATCCCCTCTTAACTCAGTTGACATATTGATGACCCAAGCAAAAGAAGAAACCCTACCCATCCCTATCCCCATCCAGGTAGAGGTACATCAAAAGGAAGAAAGAAAAGTCCAATGAACCTAACCATCTTTCAGGGTCAACAGTCAAGCCTTCTAAGAATACCAAAAAATGAATCAAACCATTACAAGAGTATCTTTGAATTGCAAGGGCATTAAAGATCCAGTTAGGGCAGTTTCCATTAGAAAATGGATTACTGACGTTCATCTTAAGTTGGACTTTATTTGTCTACAAGAGGTTAAGGTCAAAGGTCAGGCACTGGAATTTAATCTGCAGAGAATAAGTAGAAATCATAAATGGTTTACTACTAACCACATTACAAGGAAAGGTGGTGTTGCCCTTGGTATTGATTTGGGACATGATCACCTGATTACCAAATTTATGTATGGCTCTAAGGCTCATTGGGTAGCCCTGTCCCTCAAAGACCCTCTCAATTACACTACTGTTTGCCTTTATGCTTCTAACTCTATGTCTGAGAGGAGCATGATTTAGTCAGAATTATCTACTTTACCTAATCCTCTTGTGATTGTAGGAGACTTCAGCATGGTCACGAATATTAAAGATAGATGGAATGCAGTGGTTCAGGTCATTCAGGGGAATGAGAAAAGTTCTTGGGAGGATTTGTTTGACAAACATGTGCTTATAGACCTATCAAAGAATTCTGGTTTTACTTGGACTAACATACAGTTTGGTAATTGTTTCCGATCTGCAAGACTGGACAGGATGTATATGACTGTGGATTTAGTGCAAGAACATCGGATGGTAACTTGCAAGGCTGATTCTTCCTTGTTACTTTCTAATCACAAGCCTCTTATCTTTGAGCTACAAAAATGTGAGCACCATTTCGGATCAGGTTGGCCCCACTTTGATAGTTCTCTGTTTAAGCTTCCTTCTGTTAATTCTACAGTACAGAACATATTTAAAAATGTTTTTTTAAATGCATAGTAATGCATTTGTGGCATGGGATAGTGCAAACCCAACATGCATTGACCCAGTTCAAGAAAAAGCTAGAGAGATTAGATCTCACCGAAGGATGATGATAAACAAGCAAATTAGAATGCTTGAAGCATCATATCTATCTGACTCTCCTCCCTTGGAGCTCTTAACTTACAAGACAAGCTGAAAAAGGCAGAGCTCATTGAAGCCCAAGGTGCCCTTGCTTGGAACAAGAATTTTTGGGTTGGTAAGATAGATAGGTCCAACTCACAGATGTTTCAACTTCTGAAAAATAAAAATTGTAAAGATTTCATTCCTTTTCTAAGAGATAAAGATGGCAAGCAGGCCAAAGATCACGAAGAAAATGGAGAAATTGCCAGGCTTTATTTTTTCAATATTTTCTCATCTCCTCTTCTGAGAAATAGTGAGATTACAAGTTCCAGGGCTAAAATAGCCTCTGTGAGAAAGAAAACAGTTTCTCCACAACTGGCTAAGCTCTTAGACCTATCTATAACAGAGGGGGAACTTAGGGATGTTATTGGGAAACTGAATCCTGGCAAGTCTCCTGGGTTGGATGGCATCCCCAATGAGTTTTATTCTCTATGCCAAGATTTTCTGGTTTCATATCTCATGCTAGTGTCAAAAGAATCCCTGACTCGTCCCCTTCCACAAGTGCTAGATTGGTTAAACTAATCCACAAGAAAGGCCCAAGGGAGGAGTTGTCAAACATTTGGAGACCCATCACTTGTTTGCCTTATGTGTACAAAATTTTATCTCTCTCTCTCTCTCTCTCTCTCTCTCTCTCTCTCTCTCTCTCGCTCGGAGACTCAGTCCACTTATGGATCGGTTCATTTTGAAAAAGAAAAAAGGTTTTATCAAAGGGAGGTATATCTTAGAGGCAATAATTGCCATTTGGAAAGGTAAGGACTATGCTGAGGAATTTGATCAGAGCTTCATCTTTTTTAAGAAGACTTAATTGCCAAAGGAAAGCTGAAAGGTATTTCAGGTTGAGGGAAAAAAGGATCATTTGTGCCTACAGCAATTTGCAGATAACACCGATGCTTTGTTCAATAATGATCCTCAGTCTATTGAGAACTTTTGGGAAAGTTTGAGGTTGTTCAGCATGGCTAGTGGATCAGTTATAAACCACTCTAAAATTGGATTCAAAGTGTTCAAGGACCCCTACCCATATTTGCTTAGAATAGCAGGCTGTAAACCTATTGAGGATGGTCAAATTTTTAGGTTGCTTGGTATCCCCATGGGATTTCAAGTTATCTTCAACCAAAGGTGGGAGTGGGTTTTGGAAAAATTCAGAAAAAAACTATTTTTGTGGCATAACCATTAGCCAAGTCTGTCAACCAGGGTGTTTGTGTTTAAATCATTATCTATTGTCTTCTATTGTGTAGTTTTTAGCATAATGGATGCCATCTCAACATCAGTTAAACAAATTGTTTTCTCTAGCAAGAAGGTTTTTGTGGGTATGCTCTGAATATGGCAACAAACTACCAAAGGTTTCATGGCAAATTTGTTGCAGTGCCAAAGAGAAAGGGGGCTTGGGCATTCTCAACTTACAAAAACTTTCATGTAAGCTTGCCTAGTAAATGGATATTCAGAGTAGTCTCATCCTCAAACTATTGGGCCCTGCTCATCAAAAGGAAGACCTCCCATATCATCTTTAGAAATTACCTGACTTTCCAACTGGGCGGTAGTTAGATGCGACAATCTCAGAGGCAAAGAGGAATGGAGTGTTGATTACTGAAGAGGAAGTTTTACCTCAAGGGGTACAAAGCTTGGCAAGGCCTCCCACTTGAAGATCTTCTTATTTCTAATGCCAAATTTTTCCTAGGGATTCTGGATTGGTTTGCAGGTTTTGGAAGCTTGGGCTGATAAGAAAGATGGTTGGAATCCCCCTCAAGGATGGACCCTCTTCCCATCTGTGTGGCTGCAAGACTCCATTTGGTATGGTTGGCTCTTAAGGTCTAATGGGTGGCACCTATCAAGGAAAGCTCACAAATGCTTCAAGTCCGGTCTAAGAAGCTGGAAAGATGTGTAAAAGGATGGGGAATAGCTCTTAGTAGAGCATTTGATGCAGCAATTTATGATCTCCCAAGGCTGTACTGAATTAGTATGGAGCAAAATACTCAGAGTGAAGGATGTGTTGCAGTGCATTTGCAGGGCACATTAGAGCATCCTCTCAAAGTTATGCAGTGATATATACCACTTCAAAGTTTGAGCTCTTATAATGGACCCACAATTGGTGGGCAAGCTAAACAACATATGGAAACTCTCTTGGAATGCCAAACATTGGTCTTACATATTTCAATGTATTTGGGCATTCCCATTGTCCATCAAGCATAGTTGTCTATTGTGGCTTATCATCCACCAAGGCCTATGGAGAGGGTTAAAAGCAAAGAAACTCGGTATTACTGATAAGAGGTGTAAGAGATTCACTAGTCAAGAAGAATCTTTGTCCCATCTTTTCATTTAATGCAAACATAACCGTTGCTTCAAGAATGTGTTCTACGTAGAAGGCTTGTGTTGTTGATCAATCAAAATTTCTTGGAGGTCTATCTTAATAGGTGAATGCAGCTTTATAAATTTTCCCTTGTGAACCTGCTTAAGGGGTGATTACTTATGACAAGTCTAGGTTGAAAGGTATAAAGCCATATTTGGTGGTACCTTCTCCCCTTCTGCGGGTTCTCTAACTGTCAGCTTCAGAGCTATAATGGAGGGTCTGATCAGGCATGTCTCCAAGGCAGACTCAGTTGATGTAAAAGTTCTATAGAAGACTTTCATTTGGAAAAGGTGGAGAGACATTTTATTGTCTCATTATAATCCTCAAAGGATGTACGTTATTGCCAATTTTTTATCCCTTCCTTTCCCTTTGTAATGTTTGCCTTGCCCCTAGGCCTCTCCTATGTAGGCCAGTATTGCCCCTGTCCTTCTTGGGTCCTTGTTACTTCTTTCCTTTTTCTTTGAAATAATTTAGCTCTTGATATTTATGCAACTCTCATGTGAAAAAGAAATTCTTTGTGATTAAGATTAAATATAGAAAGTCGTGTGGGTCAAATATGCAACATTTTTAAAATTCAATTAACAACCACATAAAAAATATATTCAATCTAAAGTTGCATTGTCTTATGTTGCATATATATTAGATCTACCTCTCCATTACTTACGATATTAGTATTTGATGGCTATGGAAGCCACATTCAATGCTTTATGTCATATCCCAAAAGTTGTGCATGTTGAAATTGTTATTTTTTAGATTAGCCTTAAAATAAAGTCCACTTTTGAATTTTTTTATTCAGATTATTTTCTTGTATCCAAATACATCATATGGACACAATTTGGGTAATCTATATGCACAGTTCCATTAGTTTCTCATAGCAATGTTTATTTTGTAAGAAATGACGCACTATAGATTCTCTTAGATGAGCTTAAATTACAAGATGCATGTGAGTTTGAAACCTTGAAAAATGCTTAGTTGATAGGTTTTGGCCTATAGATACATTATAGACCTAAAGGTTGCCCCATAACCTCATTGTGCTAATGGAAGAGGCTTTGAAAGACCAAAAAATTCCTCCTTTAGTATTTCTAAGTTCTAAGATTTTACAAAAATATGGTCTAAGAACTAAGTTATGAAGCTTGAGTTCTTGTTATAATAAGTTCTTTCCATCCATAAACCTAAAAATCCTATTTTGATAAGAAGTTATATTCAATATATGAAAATTTTGTGAAAATTGCACTAATTTTTTACTTTATTTTTCCATCTTAAAACTCATCACCATAATCTTAATACGGTTTTAATTTTGGATGCTATGCTCTTCACCTCATATCAAACCCAAGGAATTAAACATGACCTGTAAATCTTGTTCTAGATTCACCAAATAATTATGACAAGTTGCTAGAAAACAAGGGATCCAATTACAATGAAGAATTTGGGGACTTATTCCTTCTCCACAACAAAATCTAGCATCAAAGTCCCTACTTAGGTGAGATTTATGTATATACATATAGTTGGTGGACATCAATGGCAGGTGTGTGGGCCCCTGACACCTGCATTCTACAAACTAACCCATCATTTTTGTGCCTTTTGTAGTAATATTGGTATCGTTTGTGTGGATAGATGGATTCAAATTTTGAAGAAATGCTTTTCATAATATAATCGTCTTTTTAGAGCCCAATTAAGTCTTCAAAACTACTTCTTAATTTTTTAAATGTCTTTGTGGATTTTAAGCTTTGTTATTGCTTTGTGTGTGATGGTCAGTGTGAGCCTGCATGTGTGTGTGTGTGTGTTGTCTCTACACTTGGCAATTTATACAACCTTCTTCAATAGCTTGTTTAACATTGCTGAGCACTAATTAATCAACTCTCTCGATGTAGAAATCTTTTGCTAAAGCTCCCCTCGAGATGTGAGGTTGGTCATGCATATATTCTAACTAATATAAGTTTTTTAATTTCAAACTTAGGTAATCATCCCTTTTTTCATTCCTTTATTTCAATTGGTGTAGATTTCAATGGAATCAATTGGAAATTTTAATTGCACTTTTCTTACCAAGCTCTCATTTACCCCATTTACATTGAGCAACATATGCTATATCTATGATATATGGTGATAATGTAATCGTTTAAAGGAGCTAGATACTACCAAGGTTACAATCTTTTGGTAAGACCTCTCCTCACACACTTACCTCTCATCATCAACCTTTTCAGATGGGGAAGATCTTAAGATGTATCCATATAGCTTAGTTCCTATTTGTTGTTTTTAAGGTACATACAAAAATAGGTGAAGAAATTTCTCGTCAGGCACCACACACTCTTGCCCAACCCTTTTTCTATTCAGATAGCTACTCCAGGTCAACACGATGGTGGTGCAAAGGCTAAGAAGTCCTTCTATATTGAGTCCACATATGGATGTCCATCCATGGAGGAACTGTTATAGAATGTATACATTAATATTATTTTATGATTTGAATGCACTACTAAACTACATTGTACAACTCTTTGAAGTGACACTCGCCAAATGCAATAGTGTTTTGATGTTTCTGATTAAGTTGGATGAGTACGAGCTCATAAAGGATACAAAGATGGAGCACTTCAAAATAATCCTCATGAACAAAGCACTAGATATAAGAATCAATACCGATGACCCAAGAAACTTTACTGTACAATCTAAGAACAACATTTTCTAGGTGGCCACGTTCAAGGTAACTAGAGTGGATATGTAACATGACTTTCATGCTTTCAATTGTTTCATTGAAATAGAAGATGAGATTTCATTGCAAGTGCCGTTAGAGATTAACATGCTTTAGCAATTGATGGTCATGTGGTAATTTGGATTGTTATAAATTTTCACAATTTCACTATTTAATTTGGTGTTTGAACTCTTCAACAATCACCATAGTATGATTAAGGTTGTCATGATTTAATGTCACTCTCCCATATCATCATTCATCAGCAAAGCATTAGTAAGTGTATGGTCATGAGATGATGAAGAGTGGGATATCACTTTAAAGGAATGATTTCTTGGTATGAAAATTAAAGACATGGTTTTCCTACTTCATTTTAGTGTGTTGGGATGCTAAGATAATGATGGGACCACTCCAATTTCAATCTTGCGAGCACATTTAGCTTTATATTTTGTGAAATTTTATTAGGTTTGGTTCCAGCCACCAAGTTACAACACTACTTCTCATCACACAAGGTCTACAAGTTTGCATTTTCTTCTCTCTCTCTCTCTCTCTCTCTCTCACACACACACACACACACACACACACACACACACACACACACGAAACACTTTTTTTTGTTAATACAAAGTGATTAAGAGAGGAATAATGTCTCTTTTCTTTCCAAAACAATGATAGGTAGATAAATTGTTGGTGGTTGTGATGGAGTGTGCAAGAGAGGGAAGGAGAAGAGGATTGGGGAAGGGGATGATACACAGAGACAGGGAGTTGGGTTAGTGGAGAAAAAAGTGAGAGAGAGTCAACTCTCTCACTTTCTCTCCCTATATCAGTTAGGGAGAAAAGAAATTAAGGGTGGTTTCCCACGGCCACATGGTCTATATCCCAACCACCTCCCACTTGAAGGTCATAGTGGCATCAGTATAGTTAGTCTATACAAAGTTGATGAAGCATCACCTAGGCTTAATTCTACACCCACAAGTTCTATGAAATGTGTAAATCGCTCCGATGCTAGGCTCTTCGTGAGTGCCTCTACGGGGTTGTCGTCAGTGTGAACCTTGAGAAGCTCGATGCATTTGCGAGCCAATGCATCTCGTATGACATGGTATCTGACCTCTATGTGTTTTGACTTTGAGTGAAATACCAGAGTTTTTGCCAAAGCAATGGTACTCTCACAATGCATTACTGGAACCTCGTGAATGCCCAAATCTCCCACTAGACAAGCTTACCATATGGCTTCCTTGCTTGCGTCATATGCAACAACATATTCTGCCTCAGTGGTAGATGAAGACGTGCAGTCTTGGAGACACGATCTCCAAGAGATAGCTCCAGCAAGCATGAACACATAACTAGATGTGGATCTTCTACGATCAACGCAACCCGCATAATCCGCATTCATGTAACCTACAATAGATGCACCACTGTTTCCAAAGCGTAAACACTTGCTAGATGTACCCTTTAAGTATGTGAGGATTTTTTTCATTGCTTCCCAATGCTTCTTGCCAGGATTTTCCATGTACCTACTAACCACTCCCGCTGCATGTGCAATGTTTCGTCTTGTGGCTACCATAGCGTACATCAAACTTCCAACTGCTGAAGAATATGGCACTTTTGCCATTTCCTCTTTCTCAACAATTGTCTTGGGAGAATCTTCCTTGCTAATTTTGGAGTATGCTTGCATTGGGATACTCAATGACTTACCCCCTTGCATACTAAAACGTTGGAAGACTTTGTGGATGTAGTTTTCTTGAGATAATTCAAGAATTCCATGTTGCATGTCTCTCTTGATGCGCATACCAAGAAAGTGATTGGCATTTTCCAAATCTTTTATGGAAAACTAAGTGCTTAGCATCTTTTTTAACTAATTGATCTCATCAATTGATTTTCCTGCGATAAGAATATCATCTACATACAAGATCAAGATGATTAACGAACCATCGTTCAACCTCTTTGTGTATAAGCAATAATCCTCTTGACTTCTTATGTAACCCTAAGACTGCATGAATTTGTCAAATTTTTGATACCACTGCCTTTAACCTTGCTTGAGGTCATAGAGTGCCTTTTTAAGTCTATAAACCAATTCTTCCCCGTTGCCTTTTGGGTTTCACATTCGAAACCCTCTGGTTGTTTCATGTAGACATCTTCATCTAGATTCCCGTGAAGAAATGTTGTGTTCACTTCCTTTTGGACAAGTTCCATGTCCTGGATAGCAACCAAGCCAAGCACATTGCAAAGTGTAGTCATATTGACTAATGGAGAAAAAATCTCATCGAAGTCCACACCTTTTTGCTACTTGAAATCCTTGGCAACTAGATGAGCTTTGTACCTAGGCTCGGGATCTTTTGCTATATACTTCTTCTTGTATACCCACTTGCAAGGTAAAGCATTTTTTCCTTTTGTAATTCAATCAAATCCCATGTCTCATTAGCCACAATCGAATTGTATTTTGATTGCATAGCATGCTCCCGCTTAACGCTATCGTCCATTTATATAGCTTCTTTGTAGCAGGTTGGCTCTCCACTATCAGTGACCAAAATGTGGTGTATACCCGGCTCAACCGCTAGAGCGCATGTGATAATCTTATAAAGCATCTCAGTGTCTGAATGCTGGACTCTGCTCTCTCGGGAGCAATAGTAGTATCTTACACTTGAGGATTATGTGCAACACTACTGAAGTGAGTTGATTCAGAGGCTACATCCTCAAAACGAACACGTCTGTACTCAACTTCTTTAATGGGCTTCTTGTGCATTTTTTATTCATTGAAAATCACATGTGAGCTATGAATGACGTTGCAAGATTCTGGGTACCAGAGACAATAGCCTATCTCTCCATTTGCACCATAGCCGATAAAAACGCATTTGTGTGACCGGGGATCTAACTTGCGACGAAGTTCTTCGGGAAAATGTGCATACATCTCATATCCAAATACACGTAAATGCTCATAGCTTGGCGTTTTCCTAGTCCATAATTCCTATGAAATTTTAAAATTCAAAGGAGAACTAGGTGACCTATTGATGATGTGCACTGCTATCAAGACAGCGTTCCCCCAAAGCTCTGGAGTAAGCTTTGCCATAGAAATCATAGAGATAACTCGCTCTGGAATCGTGCGATTCATTCTTTCAGCTATCCCATTTTGTGCAGTTTGTGTGGAGCAGTAAACTGTCGACGAATGCCTCTTTGATTGCAAAAATACTTGAACTCCGTAGAAACGTGTCCTCCACCATTTTCTGTGCGAAAAGCTTTGAGCTTTTTTCCTTATTGATTCACAACTATGGCAAGGAATTTTTGGAATGTATAAAAGACCTCTTCCTTACGCTTAAGGAGATGCACCCACACCTTTCTGGTAGAATCATCTATGAACGTGAGAAAGTAGTTTGCCCCCCCCCCCCCCCCCCCCCAGAGTTTTATGTGGCATTGAACCACACAAATCAATGTACACTAAGTTTAGGGGCTCGCCTAGTTTCTTATTCAATGCGAAGATGTCAACCTAGTATGTTTGCTGTATAGACAATGCTCACAACATGAAAAGTTTGTGTAGTCTAACACAGGTAAGTAGCCAAAATATTGAAGTGTTTTCATTGCCTTTTGGCTAATATGCCCTAGCCGGCTATGCCACAACTCAGTATAGACGGTAGCTCAACAACATAGATAGAGTGTTCATCGACACTTGAAACAAACATAGAGTACATAGATCTGTTTTTACCACCTTGCATCATGACAAGGTTGTTCTTGCGGATCAGTCAAGAACTAGTACCAAAAATTGTAGTATGGCCAAGATCATCCAATTGCCCTATAGAAAGCAAGTTCTTTGTAAGCTTGGGGACATGTGTGACATTCTGCAACACAAAAGTAGTGTCATTATGCATCTGAAGCTTCACATCACCAATGCCAATAATGTCAAGCTCATAGGAATAACCAAACTTAACTATGCCATGCATGGATGCATAAGAGGAAAACCACTCTCTATGTGGTGTGACATGAAAACTTGCACCAGAATCAAGAATCCAATTCTATGCATAACCCTCATCCTGTGCAACCAAAGCATCTGGAGTGAGATCTGAAGTGAAAATGAGAACATCTGAGGGATCTGCTGTCACCTCTACATGAATCTCTGTTGGCATAATGTTCATCACTGGAGGAGAAGCTTCCTCTATTGCAGTGGTAGGTATGGGAGACTCAACCACATTGAACTCCTCAATATTTATTGTACTTTTTCCTTTTCCATAATTATATTTTTGCATGTTTTTTCGATCTCTTAGGAAACTGCGACAATCCTTTTTGTAATGTTCCTTCTTATGGCAATAGTAACACTCGACATTTCTTGCACTGCGGTCTCTACTTGAGTTCTTGTGTCTGCTAGGACTACGAGGATTTTGCTCTCTACTTTTGCTTTTGTTTGTTCCTGTCACGGCCTCTTGCCTTCGTTAAACTGCCAGCCATATATGCATCTCCATGACTAGCACCGTCGAGAGATTTACATCAAAATTCTTCAGTGAGCAATGCATTTGTGACATCATTGAACACTAACTTCCCATTTGGAGCCGAATTGCTAATGGCTGTGTAAAAGATGTCCCATGACTAGGTAGAGAGCATAACAAGAATATAGACTTGAGTTCGTTGTCAAACTCCTTAAAGCCCTAAGATGTCAATTGACTGAACAAGGAGTTGAACTCATTTAAGTGACCATAAACTGTGCTACCTTCTTTCATGTTGAGCTTCATAAGCTTTTTCATGAGAAAAAATTTGTTGGATGCACTTTTGCTCTCCCATGCTGAAAATAAGCTATCCCAAAGTTCCTTGGTTGTTGTCTTCACTATGATAGTGAAGAACACTGACTCGGCTGATGTAAACGTATAGTAGCCATGGATCTCGCATCCAAAAGCTCCCATTGAGCTTGCGAGTAGTCATCATCCTCTGCACGCTCTTTCAACGATTCTGACAGGCCTTTGTTTGTCTAAACATCTTTCATGCGCTTTTTCCACATGGTGAAATTGCTGCCATTGAACTTGCGAATGAAATACTCCTCCTTTTCTGAAGAAGAAGCCATCATCGATAAGAGGGTTTGAGAGGTGCCAAACTATGGCGAGAAGTTGCAAAAATTTGGGCAGAGTAACCTTTGTATCGGGAATTAAATCTCAACCGAAATAGGGCTAGGGTTGAGCTTGAGGTGGGAACCCGACTTAAGCTTGAGGTGCTTGTCGTGCTTGATGACTAAGATACTTGAGGGGTATGCTCTCCCACACACTCTCATTTTGTGAAGTGCAAAGTGCAAGAGCTCCATCTCCTTCTCCAAGCTAGTAGAGAAGTTGAGACCAACACTCTTGACTATGGAATGAAAATCCAACCAAGAGCCATGCTTCAATGCTTAAGCTTGACATCTTCTCCATCTTCATTACTATGCTATTATGTATGCTAGCAAGAAGAGTGATGATAAGTGAGGAACTATTTCTTTTACCTATGGAATGTTTCTTCTTCCTCTTCCCTACCCTCATTCCTCGCTAGCTCTCTCCACCTTTGAAGGTGTTTGAGTTAGGCTTGGGATAGTTAATGCTTTTTGCAAAGTTTATGTTATGCTCGTGATGCATGAAGCTTTTCATCTTCATTGCATCACCTAGGTCACAAGAAACACAAAGATTGTATTGTACCAAGTCTCTCTTGATGGGAGAATCTATAATATAAATGCCTATTGAAGGGGGAACCGGCTCCACATGAATCCGGTCCTCAACTGTTGTCATGTTCTCTAAACTCTCTCTCTCTCTCTCTTGAAAAATTATTGTTCATGCCGTTAACTAATTACCATGTTTATGTTGCTACCATCAATTAAGTTCACCCTCTATGCTCACAAAATAATTTCACAAAAGTGCTTTATCTAATTTCCTAATTCAGGTACTCTCAAAGTTCATAGGCCTTTTCCATTACAGGAAGGAAATCCGGCAGAGTCTCCTTTGTATGAGAAGTCATAACTCAACTTAAAAAAAACGCATAAACTGCTCAAAGGAACAATCACTGGGCATATAATGCACAAAATCACTGTTGTGTGACCGTCGACTTGGCGTCAAAAGCAAAAAAAATCGTCTAGATACATATCCTATGGTGAGGGTATCGAAAGTGGGGTTCACATGTATCACCGAAGGTGTCTCAACATTCGAACACACCCCAACTGAAAGAAAAACCTCACGCTATTGACCCTCCAAAGGCTAATGGAGACACAAATGGACTAGCCATAGTCTCACAAAGGGCTCTTCCGGTTCAAGTCTCAAAAACAGTTGGGAAAAACTACCAAAATAGCCAAAAATGGCTCTACACGTAGTACAGTGGGCAGTGTCCGCAACTCAACGTACATGAGTGAACCGCACTCAAATAGGCATCGAGAAATGCTGCATAGAGTAAAAGTGATCCTTGCAAGGATAACTACTCTCAAAAGAGCTCAGTAGCACTAGGTGTGCTCACACAAAAATGCATTTGTCAACGCATATGTCTATAGAGTTGTGTCTGGTAATCTAGAGAATCTATGTGTAAACCGGCTGAAAAAACCCCTGTAACCTGTAACTTCCGTGTCGGTGTCGCTATGTGCGGATTTTCGCTGCTAGACGAAAATACGCTAGTCGAATAGCCGCCAAAGGTGTTGTAGCTAAAAATCGTGCCGTACAGCGGGATCGATGCGCTCGGTGCCGATGCTGGGTGTCACTCCTCTATGGTAGAGGCACCTAACCCATGCGTGTGGCAAGTACAAGTGTCAATCGCGAAAAAAAGTCATCCGCGTGAAACCAGTGTCAGGTCGGATATCAAGATATCCGTTGCAATGTGTAAGGATGTCGAGGCGGTGCGGTAGAAATGGTGTTGAGATGTCGAGGGTCTGAGTCGATGTCAAAAGATGAAAGCAATGTCACCTCCCGCCACCAGACGGAAGTGGCTAGCCGAATAGCTGTAGACGCCTCGAGGTCATCGATGCTCGAAGCCGTCGTCGACGCTATCTCTCTTTCTCTAAATGCCTGAAAATGGTGTCGAAGATGCCCATATACTCAATCACTCTCTTTCTCGCTCGTTCGTCGCTCTCGAGAAAAATATATCTCACTCTTTTGCAGCTTCGTTCAAGATGGTCAAGGGCTACCAGGCACTGTCGAAATTGCTCGCACAATCCTCCTGATCGCCTACTTTTTCTCAAAAATTTCGCTCTCTCACTCGCTTTTTCCGCGGTGAGAATATCTTTTCCTCTCTGTCTATCTCCAAGCTCGAAGATGTATGAATCGGTGTCTGAGAGCCGAGATCATAGGTCAGAGCATCGGGAGGGTTGAGGGCTAGCCGTAGAGGAGAGTCGGGATCCGAGGGTTTGTCGAGAACCCCGTGGGAACGAGAGCTTGCACACAATGAATATGTAAGTGAAAATATTTAAAAAAAAAACTTTCACTCTGTTATCTCTGTCGAATCTGATGAAAACTGACGACCCGCCAAGAGACAATGTGTGTGTGTGTGTGTGTGTGTGTGTGTGAAGGGTTCACCGACTGCCTGCAGGCAGTGCAAGTGCTACTGCAATCCCCCCCAATTTTCAAGGCTTCTATTGCCCAAATTCTCAGCGTTGTCAATGTGTTGAAGCTTTCCTTGCTTGTTGTCCCGTCGCGTTGCAGCTTGTGCATTGCAGAGCATTGTCCCGCTATGTATTTGACTGTTGCTCAATGGAGCCCTACCTGCTCGAGTTTGCTGCCCCTACTAGCACACGATGGGTGTGTGTGTTATGCATGTTGCTCGAGCTCGTTTTGCTGCTAACGGCCCCGTTTCACCTACTTCTGCCATCTTACTAGCCCCCCTTTGCTCAACCTGCTGGTCTTATCTGAACTGCCCGATTCTGCCCCTTTGATTGCTCTCCTTGCAAGGCTCTGGCCTCGGCTTTCTTATTTCACAAAGGTTCCGATTGCTTGCCCCCTTATCTCGATTGGGTTGCTGCGTGCGTGGTGAGCCGGGGCTCGGGGTCGGATGCCGTGAGCTCTGATACCAATTGTTGGTGGTTGTGCGGAGTGTGCAAGAGAGGGAAGGAGAAGAGGATTGAGAAAGGGATGATACACAGAGACAGGGAGTTGGGTTAGTGGAGAGGAAAGTAAGGGTGGTTTCCCATGGCCTACATCCCAACGTAAATAAGGTCCAAGAGCTTATCCATGCCATTAACAAAGCCCCCTACAATGCGCGCACACACACACACACACACACACACACACACACACACACGTGGTACATCAAATATCTATCCACTACCTAGCACATCACATAGTGAACAAAGAGTTAGGTAAGCAGGCATCTTCAATGCCAATTACTTCAAAGTATTATCAGAGAAAATTCTCAATGATACTTTACATATCTTTGTGTATTCCTTTGTAATAAACAATGTAGTATGTGAAGATCCCCTTTCACTAAGAGAGAGAGAGAGAGAGAGAGAGAGAGAGAGAGAGAGTTTCCTAGCTGCCAAACTCATTTAGCAGCTAGGAAACTCTCTTCAAAAGCATTTTAAGACCTCCCTCCACTTAGTAACCAGGAAGTTAAGTCTTGCAAACATCATGATGATCTAGTCATTCACTTGTTTTACAAGCTCAAAACTCACCTTCCCAAGATTTATGTTTCCCCATTTAGAACAAGCACTCATGATTACAACAAAGATTAAGGCTGGAAGCTCTTTTGATGGCATCTTCCAAATAACTGCCATTTCGTTGTCAAAGAGCCCCGCACAACCATACAGATCTACCACGGAGGTCCGATGCCTGAAAATTGGGATTATGCCATAAGTGGCACTCTAATTGTCGTAATAAAATTATCATCAAGTTGGCAATAGCCTATGATAAGTGCATTCCAGGTAATAATGTTTCGGAGTGAAAGGTGTTCAAATACTTGATGTTGATGAGGTCGTTACATCTGGCATACATGTCCACCAAAACATTTCCAACAGTAGTAATGCCATTTTGCAAGAACTTCTTTCTGACAACCTCAATGTGTATTTCTTTGCCTTTTTCAATGTCTCCGATGCTGCCACAAGCTTTCAGAATCGATAAAAAAGTAGCAGCAACAGGAGAGATGCCCTCATGTTTCATCAGCGCTCAACAATTAAGTGCTTTCTCACCCCACCCTCGCCTAGCATGTGCTGCAATCATTGCACTCCAAAAGACCTCACCAAACACATGTTGAGCCTTTGTCAGGTGGAATACATACTCACTCACTAGAGAATTGCCCACCAAAATGCTGTTTGCAAAGAGGTGCCCTTTAATGATATCCGCATACAATTGGCTCCCTTTGTTAAGATCCTTTTGAGTGGCACAAGCCTTTATCATAAGTGCAAGAGCACTACCATCTGCAAGACTCTTATGGGCAGATTTATTAACACCCAAAGCCTCCATGTGATGCTCATCCTTCTCCTCTTGTTGCTGACAAGTACGATAGATACCCCTCCAGAGTCCAGGTCCGTCATTCTCATCGGAGGAGCATGCCTACTATTGGAGCCTTTTCACAGCCTATATCATTAAGTGAACAAATGCAAGCGCACCAAGACCCGAGTTGAGTAGCCAGATACTCAACTAGTTAACATTTTGACGCGAAGCACTTGAAGCCTGATGTTTGTTGATTTGAACATGGAGAGTGGGTTATATATGTATATATATATATATATGTCAAAAGGTATATCAATTTTCACTACACCCATCAGACAGACGGGTGCAACATGTCTTTTGGATGTGGCCGTGCCTACATACTGAGCTGAATGAGCACCAACACAGCAACACAGCAATCCTGGGGTGCTGATGGCACAAGGAGAACCCGATGGTAGCAGCAATCCAAACTAGAAGATAATGTCAAGGAGAGGGAGGGTGAAAACAGCAAACACAGAGTGAGATATCACCCGAGTAGTAGTAGACGCCAACGGAAACTCGTTGAGGCTGAGGCTTGACAGGCTGGCAAGGGTGCACATTAGCTGGGATCCCATACGTGAGGCAGATGGAAGCGCAGTGCGTAAGAGAGCTCCCCCTCGTTGGAGGGCCCATCAATTTTAGAGAGCTGCATGAGGTTTTCTTATTTTCCTTAGCCAAACAAAAAAAGAAGGGCCCAATGCGAGCACTCCGGCCGCTCCCATGAACATAGCCCTGCGATTGGAAAGACCCTCAGAGAGTTCCTGATGACAGATCCTATGTGTAATAGCATGCTATTGCATGGCCGCTGAACTGCATAATTGAGAAGAAACCGTGCTTGGTCTACAAAGAAGAAGGCGCACAGCAAATAGAAAGCTAAGCTGGCTACAACAAAAGGCAAGACAAGAAGCGGACGGCCGAGAAGAGGAAGATAGTGCAATTTTAGCAAGAAAAAATCGATCGAAAAGCACCCGTAATTGTTAATGTACCAGACCTTCGACATAGAACATAATAATAGATCTCTCTCTTTAAGCTTAATCAATATGCTACATCTCCTATATTTATCTTAATGTGTGTGTTGTGTCTGGCAGGGAAAACATCTATTTGACAACACTGGACGTTTAAATTGCACAAGCGTGACTCCAACTGAAGTACACTGCAAGGTTCATTAAGTGCATCCAACTCCCCATAACTATGTATTTGCTTGGCGCAACACATAAATACGAAGCAAGGTGTGGCTTCCGTTTCTAATAAATTTTGGAGATACCAGAGTACCATGGCACTTCTGCATGACGTGCAATATATACCTTGCAATTTCAATATGCTACGTTTCATTGCACGACATAATGTAGCTTGACTCAAATATCTGCTCGTAGAGAGACGCTAATACAACATTGCAAGTCACTAAAGCACTTCAATTCATGTTGAAGTCCATTAATGCTTTATCCATTCGCTTGTTTTTAGAATTTTGCACATTACTAAATAACATTCTATAGATGTTATATAGCAAGGCTCACCAAGCAAGACTAGTTTTTTAAAGAGTGGTAAAATTGAGCTAGAAGGATCCCACCCAAACAAAGTTGAGGCTCACTCTATTTCTGTTTTATCATTGAGTAGCAGACATGATAGCCTGAGGCACGACCTACATTTTCTTCAGCTCTTAATAGCTGAGAAATTGCACAATTCTTGCCTTGCATATATAGGTCTAAAGAATGGTTTTTTTGGAGCAAAGAGTTTTACCTTGAAATCAAGGTGGTGGAAG
Organism: Adiantum capillus-veneris; assembly: GCF_014529385.1. NCBI lineage: Eukaryota > Viridiplantae > Streptophyta > Polypodiopsida > Polypodiales > Pteridaceae > Adiantum > Adiantum capillus-veneris. The sequence goes on from NC_140945.1 coordinate 5,595,121, forward strand.
CTCTTATGTGCTACAAATAGTGCCCACGTTTACTGTAGGAAGCAGAAGACGTATGGGAAAGAAATGCTTGCAACGTGAAGCCTCCACCTGCTTCATATGTACAAAGAGAACAATATATCTGATTAACCCATATATAGAGTAAAATCTACAAGCAATTACAAACGAAAGCCTTGAGGCTCGCTATGTCTATACATATATATAATAGTGCCGCCCGCTTCGTCATTCTGAATGATTCAACGCTAGCTAGGACACCATAGCCAGTTGTGGTGACGTTAGTTGCTTGGACAAGGAAGCTGTGGCTTGCTTCAGTGCGGTGGAAATACCAGAGACCCTCTCTCTACTGTTAGTGCCTGCTTTGCACTTCTCATCCAAAGAAGGGAGCTGCCAATCTGTGCACCTAGCGTGGGTGCACGCTTCGAGACTCTGTGGATTAGATGCAAAACCGGTTCTTACATTAATATTGTCCATATTGCCAGCCGCTGTATTGGAGAGACCTCTCTTCTGGGCATGATGTTGGCTGTAATTATTGAGGGCCTTCACCTGAACCTTATAGTAAAGGAGGTCCATCTCTTTGGTGAAATCAAGGGAAAGGATTTTCGGTGCTTTGAGTCCTAAACCCAAAACATGGTGAGGGCTTTGCAAAAAGGAAGAAAATGAATCTATGTTGGTAGTTCTTCGATACGGTGAGAACCACTTGGCCTGCATATACTTGTGCTTGCGCCAAGGTGGTAAAAGAAGACCTTGTTGCTTCAAGGAGCACTTTGCTGCATTAGACATTATCTTCAAAATCTGTTTCAACCTCTCTGGTCTGCCCACAAACAACCTGGGCAGGACACCCAAGAGCTGCACATATTGCTTCGATGCCCTTGCTATCTCAAACTGGGCCCTGAAATCGATGTCTACTATAACGCGCTCTTGCTTCTTCAATGCCCCCTTTCCATCTGTCACAATGTCAATGTACTCATAGTCCCCTGTGGGCAGGACAGCAATGTCAGAGTCAGCATTAAAATGCCTATAGGCTTAGGACCCCCTTGTTCAAACCGATCAACGTAAAAGATTTTAGGAGCTTTTGTGATAATCCACTGACATTTAAATCCAGAACCCAGCCACAATATGTCAATGGACATTTCTACGCACCCATATACAGACGTATAGGGGTAAAGGCTGTGCAACAACCAGTGTACACTTGCATATTCATTTCAATTTTCCACACATATGGCAGGTAGGGCACAAAAGGATACCTGCAGGTAACCCATCTGCATGCTTCCAGCGAGACTTGCAAATTGCTGCATTGTAGCCCTCCTGCCGTAAGCGTTTCATAACAGATCGTCTCAGCCTGTGGGTCAAAGCTCCATCATCATCATCATCATCATCATCAAGACCACCACCATCACCATCCATAGCCATTGCAACTGATGTTAATTCCTCCGACTCCGCCTCAACAGCACGGGCAACATCCACCAGCAGCAGCAACTCTGGGTTGCTTGAGCAAGAAGTTACCCCCTGCAATCCAGATTTATAACTCAGAAATTTTAACGTGGGTTCACTGCCAGTCATGTCTGGTAAAAAGCAGTAGACAAATCATACCTCAAGAATCTCACAGAGATGGTCATCAGGCAGTTGGGCATGCTTCAGCTCATCATGCATTGGGAAAGTCTCTTCATCATCACCACTGCATACAGCATCCACGCAGTTGCAGCGGATGCGTCCACAACTTGCTGCGCTCATTTCCTCCTCCAAAAACTCATGCACCATGGCTGCCAAGCAGACAGTACTGGGATCATCATGCGGACTTCCGCTGCTGCTGTAATTTGTGGTAGTAGAGGTAGGTTGGAGCCGAGGATTCTGTGCAGCGTTTGTCAATGGATCTGTGATGTGCTTGAAGCAAATGGGCTGCGCAGTCAAAGATGGCGCAGCACGGTTTGCGAGCGCACTGTGAAATGCAGGCAATGCACGAGCGGTAACAGGAACTGGAGTGGGCGCGGAAGGGACTGTGGCCGGCCTCTGAGAAGCGGCAGCCCTGGCATGAGTGGAAGATGCAGATGAGGAGGAAGACGTCGAAGAAACAGACCGCAAGGCATGAAGACCTGGCATTCTGCGCTCTTCTTCTCTCTCTCTCAATTCGAATTGCAACTGTCCAGTCCAAGAACCGATCAAGCTACTTGGTTGTGGCTAGAGAATCCCTCTCGGCCCCCTTTCTCAGAGAAAGTGTTTCGCTGCGATGAGGGGAGCATGGCTTTTATTATGTACAGGTAACAGGAAGCGAGGAAGAGAGAGGAGCATGGGCCCGTTCTGATCCGGCACGCTTCCCGTCGAGTGGCAACCCGTGGGCGTCAGCCTGGGTCTCGTGGATCCCGCACCGGCAGCGCACTCCATGCTGGCGTTTCGTGCTATAGAAACTTGACAAGTCAGCTTGCAGTTGCCTTCTTGGCAGGAAAAATTGCACGTCAGCGCCAAGTGGACTGAGGCGAATAGACTCAAGGCACTTCACTTTTAGCACGTGGCGGGCCGTGCCAGCTCACACTACATGCTTCCGTTTCTTGGCCTGGGCGGCGAACCTCCTGCGATTGGTTCTTCCATCAGGATATGATTTTGCATATTCAGTGAAAAGCATCTGACATGGGAATATCCTGCTTTCTTCCCACCCGCTAGAAGATTAAAATTTAAAATTGAAACGTCAAGTGGCAATTTTAAACTCCACCTGGATGCGTTGAATCGGTCCTCATCCATGGATCCGGACGTAAAATGGGACATATGCAGATCCGATAATGGACCACATACAATGAACACATGATTGTTATTATCCATCTATAATATATTATTCATTCGTTAAATCTAAAACAAGTTGGGTAGAAAGTAACGAATAGAAAAGGGTATGCTAGGTAGGCTAAAGTCAACACTCTTGACTCATCAGTGATCACTATGTCGCCATATGGTCACATTTTTTGGATACCTTTTAAATATATAAGCCTGGACCGGTGCTTTTCACACAGGGCTACACGTCATCGTTTATCCACTTCCATCCTATGTGTTGACAGCCCGTACCTAAATCTCCACGCGTCAGTATCAACCCCATGTTGGTTTTTGTTTTGCTGGGGCAAGCTTCTGATGTTGGTTTCACGCGAAGGGGTTCAAGTTTCAACCAGTGTTCGGGAAATTTCATTTTACCAATCATAGAAAATTCCTTTCCTTGAATTTGCCAATAGGAAATTTTAAAAATTTTTCGTTGTTTTTGTTAGTTTTTGCACTATTTTTCTCTATTCTGGGGTGGAATTTCTCCTTTTCCCGTTGCCCTCAATCGGCATTTTGGAAATTGAAAACGGCATGATATTAAGTTGAGACACATTTTTCCCGAACACTGGGTTCAACTCCTTCCTAATACATGATGCTTAACTATGATTGGTGTGCCTAGCTCCTCCATATTTTTTTCTTTCCCCATCAAAACTTTGGGAGTTTGATTAGAAAGAACAAAAAGGTGTACAATGGATACTGAGTGTGAGGATAGAGGTTTTTACATCAGGGAGGCGAGAGCAGAAGGAGACGCAGAGCCGCCATATTTTTATAGGGCATCTTCCAACTTTAGCATCAATTTGTCTCTGGAGCTTTGCTTTTTCACTTTGATTGCATCGCAAGTGAATGTCCATTATTTATTTTATCCTTTAGGTATTTATTTTATTTATTTGACATGATTTCGGGTAGGGCAATATAATAAAGGGGTACTTAAGAACCCATAAGTTGTAAACACTCTACCCCCATTGTATAATCATCTAATTCATATCCTTTAGAACATTCTCTCCCTAAGGGGGGGGTGGCCAAAATGTTAAATACTTATACCTCGCATCTTCTGAACTTAGAGGCCCAACCCTTCAAGGTATATCACCAACCATGCCACCTCACTGTCGTTGCAACCACCCTGTGCTCAGCCTCTATACTCAACAAATCAAGTGGTGGTTACTTGTTGCTACTCCATGTGATAGCATCACTTCCAAGTGTGTGAGACCAAAGGGGATTGACCATGCAACTCTCCACCCAACTTCGCTATATATAGACTCGTAGCTTGTTAAAATATAGCACCCCTTGACAGCATGTCCGTCCTAGCCCTTGGCCTGCCCGATCTTACCCTCATCCTCACGCTTTACATACAATGTGCTTTCTGTTGGACTGTTACGAAAGCCTCGTTTAACCAAATGAGTGTCAGCTTTCTCATACCAAGCACGAGGACATTGCTTCAACCCATACAAAGCCTTCTTACATCTACACACTTTGTCCTCTTGTCTTTTTATGACAAAACCGCGAGGCTGCGTTACATAAACTTCCTCAAATATGTCACCATTCAAGAAAGCAGTAACAATGTCTGATTGATGTACATCCCAACCAAAATGAGCTGCCAATGCACATAGAAAACGTATAGTAGTCATACGACAAGTGGGAGCAAAAGTCTCTTCATAATCTATGCCTTTTTGCTGGGCATAACCTTTTGCATTCGAATAAGATTTTCATTGCTTGTCCCTTTAGAAACCCCCTCTCACACACAACCAACCTTGATTGCTTAGTGGAAACAAATTAGTAACAACTCGAGCCTTCTGGCGATCGATCTCACCATCCGGCTTGCGTTTCAACTTGTAAACCCACTTCGTACCAATGGCCTTTTTGCTAGGAGGCAAATCACATAAAGTCCATGTGTCATTTTCTATAAGTGCATCATATTTTGATTGCATGGCAGCCATCCAATTTTCTGAATTCTGTGCTTCATCAAAAGACAGAGGCTCCTCAACATCATGTAAGCTAGACACAGCCAAAGCATAACAACCTGATGCATAAGATGCATGGCGAGAGCCTGAACGAGTACGACTAGACAAAGGTGCATCCAATTTATTGTCACACAAAGTGTGCACCAGCCATTTTGGCATACCTCTAGCCTGCTCATTTTCAGCCCTTTCGTCATCAAGTACATCATGTACATCTGCATCAGTAATAGGCTGATCTAAAACATTTTCAGAAACCCCCATAGGCTGTACATTTGCCTCATTGGAACTTACATTCGTATTTCCACCACTGAAAAGAGGCAACAAAGTGTCATAAATGTCCTGTGAGCTTACATTACTGTCTCTAGTACATGACAGCAAGGGCTGAACAGAATCTTCCACAAACACTACATCCCGAGAAACCAGAATACGTTTTGTTTGCGGATGATACAACCTGTAACCTTTGTTTTCAGCACTATAACCAACAAAAATACATTTGACAGCCTTATCATCCAATTTTCTACGCTGCACTTGTAGCACCAAAGCATATGCCAAACAGCCAAAAACACGCATGTGCTCAATAGAAGGATTTCTATCATGCCATGCTTCATATGGAGTAATAGACTGCAAAGCTTTCGTAGGACACCTGTTAAGTACATAAGTGGCACACATGATGGCCTCAAGCCAAAAAGAATGCGGCAAAGCTTGACTTTTGACCATACATCGTGCCATTTCCGTCAGTGACTTGTTTTTCCTCTCAGCAACACCATTTTGTTGAGGTGTATAAGGCATTGTACATTGGTGTTTTATCCCATGACTAGCCAGAAATGCATTAAATTCATGAGACATATACTCCCCCCCTCGATCAGAACAGAGGGTGTCCATAGTACATTTCGAAACATTTTCAGCCATAGCTAGAAATTGTTTGAAGCACATAAAAACTTCGGACTTCGCTTTAAGCAGAAATACCCATGCATGCCTGGAGTAATCATCAATGAAAGTCACAAAGTACAGGTAATTGCCCAAGGATGGAGTTTGCATTGGCCCACAAACATCACTATGCACAAGCTGCAACCTGCATGTGGCCCGAACTGAACCATCCTTTGGAAACTTAGAACGCTGCATCTTACCCAAAATACAACCTTCACAAACATGTTTGACAGGTGCTTCAAGAGGCGTCAAAGAAGCAACCATATCAGATTTCTGCAAATGCGGCAAACTGGAAAAATTCAGATGACCAAAACGTGCATGCCAAAGTTTTGCATCTGAAATAGCCCTTGAATCTGCAACATCATTTGCAAAATTTTGTCCACACTTGTCATACAAAGTGAGCTTATACAGCCCACGGCACAAAAGGCGAGATGCAACAATTTCATCACCAAAAATGAGATCATGAACTGTACATCTGTCATCCACAAATTTGACTACAAGTCCAAGTCTAGCAAGTGCGGATACAGACAAGAGATTCTTCTTGATCCCAGGTACATAAAGTGCATCAACAAGTGTGAAAGAACTGCCATTAGCAGCAGTAAGCACAATCTTTCCAACTCCCTGAACTGGATAAGAGGCGTTGTTGGCACAAGTGACTGAATTCCCATGAGGGACAAACTCGAGAGAGGTAAACAATTCACGATGTGAGGTAATGTGCTTTGTAGCACCACTGTCGAAATACCACACATGTGAATTTGCAGCAACTGACAAGCATGCATCATGGACAGCAAGATTGTAAGTGCACTTTGCGCTAAAAGCCCATTCTACATCAACATCAGCAACACAGTCTCCTTTCACAGAAGACTCAACAATGGCTGCATTTGTAGTGAAACCAGCATTTGCAGTGGAACCACCCTCTTTCTTCTTAGCCTCCTTCAACTTAGGACACGACTTGATCAAGTGATCATTGGATTTACAATAATGGCGCGTCTTCTTTTTGCCCTTATCACCAGAATTTCCAGACGAATTGCTGCCAGCAGAAGCATTAGGAACATAATTTTTGCCACTCGCAGCAGAACCATAAGAAGTGGCTGCATTGCTGTTTCCACCCTTTATTTGAGAAGCAATAAAAGCCTGTTCAACTGCACGCTGCCTAGTCCTGTTTTTTCTGGAAAGTGACTCTTGCAACTGCAATGTGCATAATGCATCAAACTTGACAACTTCAGGATTTCCTTGGGTCATAAGTCTCCAAGTACTAGCAAAAGTCTGGTAAGAATCTGGTAAGGCATCAAGAACAGTCTGCACAAGGGAACTGTCTGAAATGACTTCTCCAGCAGAAATAAGTTGCTCATTGATATCCTTGACACTAGCAAGGAAAGTGTCCATATCATCTTCCTCATGCATAATCTTTGACTCCAGCTCTTTACGCAGCAAAGCAATTTTAGCCTCATTGCGACTTGCATAAAGACCAACCAAAATATCCCAAGTCTGTATTGTAGATTTCGCTGAACGGATGTGAGGAACAATGGTAAGCTTCACAGACAACGCAATCAATGCATGAGCCTGCGCAATCTTTAACATCCCAACGAGCTTGTTCTGTTGTAGGCAAAACAACTCTAACAGCTGCAATCCTTGCAGCAAGACCTGCAACATCCTCAACATTGCCTACATCCTCAGAACCAGGACGTACATCAATGCCCTACACAATGTTTCGGACGCCCTTTGACACAAGAACATGTTGCATCATATAAGCCCACATAGGGTAGTTGTCCCCATCCAACCTGTCCTCAGCAGCAAACATCTTGAACACATCTGTGTTGTTGTTGTTAGCCATGGTAAATGCTGCACTTGATGTGAAAACTGCCCGCAAATAGGAGAAACGGAGCGGGAACAACCTGTGCTATATAGCACAAACCGTAGAAGACTATAAGGCACTTGTTATGCAGAAAACGACACCGACAGAAATTTTGCACAAAATGACGAAATAGCCTGTGCAGTACTGCCTGTAGTGGAATCGGAGGCCGAAATGAGCCTAAATCAGAATTCTGAGCAGACCAAGCTCCACGAGCTTTCCCAAAATATTTGTCGACCTGCGGACGCTTGCCAAAGCTCATTGAAATCGGAGAAAGTGAGCAGGCGTGTGCTGGAGCAGCTGGCGACTAAGCCCGGGAGGACGTGACCTGCTCTGATACCAATTGTTGGAATTATGGTTGCAGAGAAACGCACACAGCTTGGAGAAGACGAAGTAAGCTCAAGGCACACAATAGAGAGTGTGTTTCTTAGTATGCAATGGAAAGATATATAGCCCTAGAGTGATGGACGTATATACAATGCATGAGGGAAAAAACCTCCCAAAGAGGGAAAAAATGCCCCGGCGGTCCTAGTGTGTTCACACACATCACTACCACATGTATATGGTAACAACTTCAAATTGGCCTAAACACTAGGGCCCACAACACCTAGTGTGCATGCATTTAGTAAAAAATAAATCCGAACCTGCATATCCATAACCATACTTGTCATTGCTTATGGCTAATGTTATGCTCACAGCTCACCGGGAAAGAACTAAAAACTTTCCACGTGAAGATTGTGCTAACACATTTGGACCATAATAGAATGTGAAAATCCATCACATCTAGGTACTAAATGAACTTGTTTATTAATAGAACATAATTTTGTTATGTGTATGAACAACCATCCGTTGAAGTTTTTTAATTGTACTTATATCCTTAACAAGTCTTACAGTATCGGGCAATTTTTGGCCATTAAAATTGTTGATGATACGATGTTCTCAAAACAGTCTAACAAACGGACGCAACCAACACCTGGGGACTATGTTGCGACACATAATTGAAATAAAGAGTGCTAGTGTCAGTCCCAGAGACTCATATTCTCCACATGTGGAATTTGTCTCATAGAAGAATGTCCAAAAAAATGACATCCATCAAGTACAAGGTGTACTTGTGTGTGGAGATAACTGTAAACACTGAGTGACATGAGTGAGAGGGATCCTCATATACTTTGCTCCACACTGGCTAAACCCAATGAGTTCCTAGACCATGGTGTACACCGTGTGACTAACAACATGTAATGGAATTGGCGTATTAACTTGAGAGTAGCGGAAATTAGAGAGAGTACTTTTGTGAAATTACTTTGTGAGCATAGCGGGTGAACAAATAAGATGGTAGCAAAATAAACATAGCATTTAGTTAACTTGGCATGAACAGAGAACATGAAAACTTTTGAGGACCGGATTTATGTGGAGCCGGTCCCCCCTCCAATAGGCATTTGGATTATGATTTCTCCCATCAAGAGAGACTTGTTACAATACAATCTTTGTGTTCCTTGTGACCTAGGTGATGCAATGAAGATGGAAAGCTTCATGCACACGAGCATAACATAAACTTTGTGGAAAGCTTTAACTATCCCAAGCCTCAGTCCCAAGACCTCAAACACCTTCGAAGGTGGAGAGAGCTAGCAGAGAAGGAGGGTAGGGAAGAGGAAGAAGACACATTTACTTGGAGAAAGAACTAGCTCCTCGCTTATCATCACTCTTCTTGCTAGCATACATAATAGTATAGTAATGAAGATGGAGAAGATGGAAAGCTTAAGCATTGAAGCATGGCTCTTGGTTGGATTTGCATTCCATGGCCAAGAGTGTTGGTGTAGGCTCTCAACCTCTCTACTTGCTTGGAGAAGGAGAGGGAGATCTTGCACTTTGCACTCCACAAAATGAGAGTGTGTGTGAGTGTATGTGTGAGAGTATACCCCTAAGCAAGCCCCTAGATTCCTTGGTCGACCCCTCTTGTAGCTCATGCTTGAAGCTCATTGGACCCCTCCAGGCCTAGCCAATCACAAGCAGGAGGTAAATCAAGTAATAAGGGTAGCCTTGGGACAAGTGTCCCCTTTTACCCTTTGAGAGAGAGGACTCGATACAATCAATTAAATCTTCTAAGACCCCTTGGATGGCCAACCAATAGGCTTCAGGCACACCATGAGGGCAACATAAGGAGGAACTTGACAAGTGTCCCTTTTTCTTTCTTTGTACCAAGCATGCTTTGTGTAAGTGTGTGTGTGTTCTCTCTCATCCCCCCTCTTGTAGGGCTCGCCCCCTCCTTGTAGGGATTGGTATTGACTTTTGCACACCTCAAGCTACTTAACCTTGGGCCTAGTTCTCACCACAATCTTGGCCCTTAGTCCCTCAAGCTTGGGCTGGGTTCTCACGTCAAGTACAACCCTAGCATCTCAAGCATGACAAGCACCTCAATCATCTCAATCATCAAGCACCTCAAGCACCTTAGTCATCAAGCACGACAAGCACCTCAAGTACCTTAAGCTTGGGCCGGGTTCCCACCTCAAGCTCAACCTTACCTAAGGTCAAAGGACTTTTACACTAATTATTGGAGGTCTTCAATGAAGCTAACCCTAAGGTCTTATGCTCCATTGGTTAGCCTTGCTCTTTGATAGACCATCTCTCATTTGGACCCCTTTACCATTGGCCCCGTGCTGAGATAGATCTATAAGCACATGTCTATATCTTAACCCTTGTTCCCGTTTATTCTCCCACATTAAATGATCAGTTTAATATGAGAAAATCATTTGGGTTGGTTAGATATTAGATTTTATGACATTTCCTCTCTCTTGAAATCATAGGCGTCCTCGACTATGAGGTAGAAGAGATAAATTTAGCCTTAGTCATTAGTCAATCTTACTTAGCGGGTAGAGGATCCCTTTTACCCTACTACATCTTTCCAAGATGGATGACTAATCCATTTGGTGCTTGGGAGACATAGATGCCGCAAGCATGTTTTCTCTTTAGTCCATTTCATTCTCCCAAAGTAGAGTGACAAATTCTACTTGGTGTTTGAGAGACGTCGTCATCACAAACATGATTCTAAGCATACATACTATTTTAATTTGTGCACAATTAAAAAGAGAACTAGTCTTATAAGACAAAAGCATGGGTCATTTAAAAGAAATTTGTACATTTGCTTACTCTAATGTAGCATTGTAAGCATTGACAAGGTTCATACTATCCTTAAGCTGTATTCCTTACATCCATCTAGCATCTTCAAACGGATAATTTTTGAACTTAATAAGATACTGTCAGATAATCTTACCATGTCGTAGTACCTTGTCTTCATGATGAAGAATAGCTTCGGGTTTGTAGCACCTCTTCCTGGTCTTCAACTTTGGGAGGGTCTTCAATAATTGGTTCACTTGGTGGCTCTCGTTTGTAGGGCTTGAGTAGGCTCACATGAAAATCATTGTGTATGAGCCAATGGTTGGGCAACTTGAGTTGGTAAGCCGTCTCATTAATAGGTTTCAATATTTGAAAACGACCATAATATCTTTTTACTAGCTTAGCATAATACTTTTGATGGCCAGTAGGATTTTTGCCTGTCATTTTCCTTAATCGAGCCTTAGGAAAATTAAGTAAGACCCAATCATTTTCTTTGAACGTTAAGGCCCTTTTGTGCTTGTCAGCAATAGCTTTTTGCCTTTGTTGAGCGATGGATATAGCCTCCTTAATCTTTTGAAAAGATTCTTGTAGGTCACGGCTATACTCATCTACAGCAACGAAGATCTTCCCATGTACTTTGAGAAGCAAGCGACTTTTAGGTCTTTCCTCAATGATCTCAGAAGATGCTTTTCCCGTAGAAGTATGTATAGTGAAAGGGTGGTGGTAATGCGTGTGCTAGTCTCCAGCCAATCGTGTTATCTTAGCCTCCCCCTAGCGTACACACCGTCCTGCCGTGCTTGTGGCCTCGCCCATAGGACCCATGTCCGGACCAATAAAATTACCGTCGAACTAAGGCATATGTCTTACGAATACCTAAATGACCACCACTTGGACTATCGTGACACTCAAATAAGATTTGACGCCTAGTGTCTGAGTCCTTTGGCACGCATACTCTACCTTTGTGGAGTAAGTAGCCATCATCAATGGAAAAATTCTTCCATCGCTTAAGCTCTTCCTGAGTAGGGGTGGAGCTCTGTGTGTTGGAGCTTTTATCTGCGCCTGCAGAGACATGTTGATTTGGCTGTTCAGAGACATGTGAGTGTGAGGGATCCCTTTTTAAAACTGCACTCCACACTTTAGCATACGATTGATCGTGTGCACACTTGACACATAATGACTCCAAAAATCCACTCTTTAGTTCTGTGAAAGCAAGTGAATTAATTTGACGCATCCGACTTAGTGCATCCGCTACTACATTATATCGCCCCTTGCGATGTCGTAGCTCACAATCATAATCTTGAAGGATTTCTACCCATCTAGCTTTACGGCCCTTCAAGTCTATTTGAGTGATAAACCATTTGATAATCTCATGGTCAAAAACTACTTCAAACTTGGCACCATATAAATAGTGTTGCCACTTTCGTAAAGCGTGAATTATAGCATAGAGCTCTCTCTCATAGACATAATAATTCTATTGAGCTCTATCTAACTTTTTACTTTCAAAGGCTATAGGTATTCTCTCCTGGAGAAGTACTACACCTCTCTCTCATAGACATAATAATTCTATTGAGCTCTATCTAACTTTTTACTTTCAAAGGCTATAGGTATTCTCTCCTGGAGAATTACTACACCAATTGCTTTATCACTAGCATCAGTCTCTACCACAAACGGCTTAAGTGGGTCGACGATTTCTAGGATGGGAGCAGTGGCTATAGCTACCTTGAGCTATTCGAAACTGCGTTTTTGGGCTTCTTCCCAAGAAAAGGTCTTACCTTTTGCTTTAAGTTGATCCATCATAGGAACATAAATTTTGGCATAATCATGGATATATTGTTGATAAAATCTAGCCATGCCTAAAAATATTTGAAGCTCCTCAACCGTGTTGGGATGTGGCCATCGAAGAATGGCAGCGACCTTGTCAGTGTCCATTTTGATGCCAGAATAAGAGATCACATGACCGAGGTAATGTATCTCTATTTTAAAGAAATCACACTTGCTTTGCTTAGCATACAACGCGTGAGCTCATAGCTGTTCGAACATAATCGTAAGTGTTCTATGTGTTCATCTTCAGTCTTACTGTAAATGAGAATGTCATCAAGGAAAACCACAACAAATTTTCCAAGATAGGGACGTAAGACACTATCCATGAGTGTCATAAATGTAGATGGAGCATTGGTTAGACCAAAAGGCATAACCAAAAATTCAAAATGCCCGTGTTCTAAAGGCAGTTTTGGAGATATCTTGTAGTAGGATACGAACCTGGTGGTATCCTGAACGAAGATCTATCTTTGTATAGTATCTTGCCCCGTGGAGTTAATCAAATAACTCATCCACTCGAGGAAGAGGATACTTGTTCTTGATGGTTATCACATTTAATCCGCAATAAGCTACCCACATGCGCATATTACCATCTTTCTTTTTTACCAATAGAATTGGTGATGCCCAAGGCAAAGTGCTAGGTCTAATGAAACCATGAGTGAGGTAGTTAGCCAACTGACTCTCAACCTCCTTGGCTTCTTTAGCACTCATACGATAAGGTGGTTTACTCACCGGTTTAGTGCCTGGCAAGACATCTACGCCATGCTGCACATCACGTGTAGGGGGTAAACCCAGTGGTAAATCACTTGAGAACACATCACTATACTACGTGAGTAAGTGAGTTAGTTTTTGCCGTGCAAAAGGAGAAAGTAAACTAGAGTTATACTGGGATGGAGAATCTTGTAATTCCTATAATGTTTGTTTTACAACAGTTGCATGCTGCTAGAATTAAAATTGAGAGCACTTTGCTCGTTATATTTTTTTACACTTTGTTTATCAGTAGAATTCATTGCACTTTGCATACCATTACTAGAATTCACCGTACTTTGCTCTTGAGAATTCACAAGACTTGGAGACAAGCAGTAACACAAAAAGACTTCATCTCTTAAATCTGTTTTCTGCAAAATAGAAAGCTCGGCTATACATATAAGAGGTGTAGATGGTATATTTTTCTCACCAAGCAAAATCACATGTTTACCATTGGCCATAAAGAATAAGGAGTTGTGTTCATAACTAGAGTGCAATGTGTTTCCTAAACCATGCAGCCACTCCCGTCCTAAAACTACATTAGCACGGTCCATGTTCATAACTTGGAAGTCAAGGGTCATTGTATGATCTTGAACAATAAGCTCAACCCCTTGAACTACCGTGTCCCATACTTCTTTATCATTCCCAGACATCTACTCCACCACATACTTGTGAGAGCAGGGAGTCTGTGTAAGCTTCAATTTCTTGACTAGCTTATAGTTCAAGAAGTTATGAGTTGCACCATCATCCACTAAAATACGAACACATTTTTCATTAATAGTGCCATGCATGCGAATCAAATCATGGGGGCCAAAGGTGGGTTGCCACATTGAAGCAGGCACACAACACTTGTGCTTTACTTCCATATGAAGAACCTCTACAACACAATATTTAGGAGATGAATCTAATGTGAGGCGTTGCACCATGTGCATGGCCTTTTCTTTGCCTTGCAGAAGAGGACAATCTTTCTTGTTATGTTGGTCCGAAAGACATCTAAAACACAAATTGTGTTTCTTTGCATGCTCAAAATCAGTAGTGCTGAGAGACCCACGTGGAGTATCTCGTGATTGCTTAGGCTTCTTAGGCTCTTGTGGACGTGGAGAGGTAGATTGTCTCTTATTCCTCTTGGAACATGTGGGAGATCTACCTCACCATTGGCTCTTAGCCACATTTCTCTTAGCTAAAGTATTGTTAGAGTAGGGAACATTTCCTTTCCTCTCTTGGTCATCATCATATCTTTGGGCATGACTGATGGCTTCTTCCAAAGTTTTTGGATGTTGGGTCTTGACATGAAGACGATAGTCTTTGTCAAGACCCCTATTACAACCCCGTATCTTTTGGAATTCATCTAGACCTTCTAGTTTTAATATGATTTCCCGATACTTCGAAAGGTATTGTGTGAGAGAGGGGCCAGACATGCGGCATGCATCCCATGCTAACCAATTCTTATCTTCTTCATTGGAGTCCAAAAATTCTTTGGAGAAAGAAGCTTGAAAAAGCAGCCCAAGACGAAGGACGAGCAGCTAATGGAAATGTCATCCACCACTTATAGGCCTTGCATTTAAGAGATAGACTTGTTTCCATATCCGTCTTTATATCTGGGGTGTGTCTCAATCTATGAATATCACTCCATTTTTGTGAGAACGTACTGACCACATCCTTGTTGCGATCACGCTCTTCCCCGTGAAACTCAGGAATGGTGATATTCTTAAGTAATGCATTGCTACCTTCTGCATCTTCTGCAGCACTTTCTCTTGGACTCCTTGAGTCGTGCAAGCTTGGTTCCCTTGAACCTTGCCACTTATGGCTCCTTATGTCTTCTGTGAATTCATATATTTCACAAGCAACTCCGTAAGATTGGTAACATTTGCATTGAGTGCAGAGAGGTTGCTTTCAAGTACGCTTTGGTGATGTTCCAAATTCTTGAAAGAAGCCATATCTACAAGCCGATGATCTCATAGATCATCATCATTATGCATATTAGTGTCAGCAGCACCGGTGGTGCCCTGATTTTGATCTATGTGCTCAAAATCAAACATGTGTGTAGGTGGAATATTCTCACTGGCCATGGTAAACACACACTATGCAAAGAGAGAGAAAAAAAAAACGACAACTTGTACCTTGAGAAATTGAAGTCTTTGTGTTTTGTATGCTTCGCGATTTGTGTTGCATGCAAACCTCGCCTTGCGAGAATTTGAGTGCTTCACTTGTTGTTCGTTGTAAGAACACCTTTGATGATTCTTCATAAAAATCCGTCGTTTTTGTGAAAGATTTTGTTCACTTTGAAGCTACCTCATGGAGGAAAAAAGAAGTTTTGGAGGAAAACTTGTCTTCCTTTAAGAAGTGAAAAGGAAGGGTGAAGCTACTTCCTTGAAGTTGGAAGCTTTCCCTTTCCTTCTAGTTTTCCTTTCAACACAAGTAGGCTATCTTTCCTTGTTATACACAACAAGGGTCAATAGCTTGAGGGTAAAGTGTTGGCCTCTTACCTCCATGGGGTGGGTTCAACCCTCCTTCATGCAAGGGTTAAACGGGCCTTCGTATGCGCGCAATCAGCGGAAGCCTTTCAAGCCTTCGTGCGGTCGAGTTTTCGATCAAGTTTGCCTTGGCCGCTCGCCTTACTTGTGGACTATGGAGGGTGGCCGCGGTCGCTGCGTACAGGAAAGCGTGCCTGTCTTCTTTTGCTGCACAATGAAGAATTCGCTATCTACGGAACGTGGGAGAGAAGCAGAGCATCGCACACACATGCAACCCGCTTTTCGCCTCCTCTCAAAAATAGCTCTGATACAAGTGAAAGGGCAGTGGTAATGCGTGTGCTAGTCTCCACCTAACCGTGCTATCTTATAGCCTCCCCCTAGCGTACACACTGTCCGACCATGCCGGTCGCCTTGCCCATAGGACCCATGTCCTTACATATAGTATTATTGTAAGCATGCAACCCGCTTTTCGCCTTCTCTCAAAAATAGCTCTGATACAAGTGAAAGGGCAGTGGTAATGCATGTGCTAGTCTCCACCCAACCGTACTATCTTATAGCCTCCCCCCAGCGTACACACTGTCCGATTGTGCCGGTCGCCTTGCCCATAGGACCCATGTCCTTACATATAGTATTATTGTAGGCATACTCCACAAGAGGTAAGTACTTTTCCCATTGTGAGAGTTAATCTACCTCGATAATATAAGTCTTGAGTAGATTGAGTATCGTAAGATTGGCAATCTCACTTTGGTCATCCATTTGTGGGTGATAGGCTGAAGAGAAATTCAATCTTGTTCCTAGATTTCAAAGAGATCTTTTCAAAAATTATTGGTCATTCTAGGATCTCTATCTGACACGATGGATGTTGGTAATCCATGGTGTTTGAAAATTTGAGCTATGAAGGGAGTTGCCATTTGGTGTGCTTTAATAGTCTTTTTGACAGGAATAAAGTGTGCTTGCTTGCTAAACTTTGTCGACTATTGTCCATATTCCCGTACTCCCATGGATAGACTTGGGCAATCCAAAGATGAATTCCATGGATATACTCTCACATGGTGAATTTGGGATAGGAAATGGCTCGAGAAATCGATGTTGCTTCCCTCTATCATACTTGGTCTTTTGGCATACTACGCATTTTGAAACATACTCTTGTATATCCACTTTCATGGTAGGCTGATAGAAATATGTCTCTACTCCTCGAAGAGTAGGTTGAATACCTCTATGCCCCGCATAGGGAGGAGCATGGGATTCATATATAACTTTCTCACGAAGGGAATGGGTAACACATAGCCTATTTCCGTGGAGAAGATAACCATCCTGCAAGGTAATTGGTTCCTCTTTCTTTCCTAAAGCAAGGGCTGGCATTATGTCTCTAAAGTCGGGGTCAATAACATACTCATCTATCATAGAAGATAGATCATTGTGAGTAGCTATAGACACCGCATTAACTTTTGGTCGTCGTGAAAATGCATCAGCCACTTGATTGTGCTTACCAGCAATGTGATCAATATGGAAATTAAATTGCAAAGGAAAAATTTGCCCACCTCATTTGTTTGTCGAAAAGCTTGGTTTGCGTCATGAAATACTTGAGACTTTGGTGGTCGGTTTGTAGAATAAATGGAGTCCCCAATAAATAGTGCTTCCATGTTTCTAGGGCATGTAGGACAGCTAAAATCTCTTTCTCATAAATACCCAAGACTCGTTCATCAGTATTGAGCCTTCGGCTCTCATATGCTATGGCATGCCATTCTTGAAGCAAAACTACTCCAAGGCAATCACCACAAGCATCACATTGGACCTCAAATGGCTTTGGGAGATTTGGAAGCATGAGAACTGGTTGGGAGGTAAGCTTTTCTTTGAGCTTATCAACAACATTTTGCTCCTTAGTAGTCCATACATACTTAGCGTTCTTCTTAGTTAAGTCATGTAGTGGTCCCGCATTGGAGAGAATTTTGCTATGAAGCATCTATAGTATGCGCAAAAACCAATATATCTTCTTAGCTCATGTAGATTCCTTGGATTAGGCCATGCTTTTATTATCTCTTCGATGGATCCATACGGATACCATCTTGAGAGATAATATGACCTAGGTATTGAATCTCTTGAAGGAAAAATTGGCTTTTCTTTTGGTTGAGAAAAAGGTTGTTCTCCCTCAATGCTTGAAAAATCACTTGGAGATGCTGCTTATGTTCCTCCAAAGACTTGGAGTAGATGATGATATCATCAAAGAACACTCAAGTGAATTTGAGAAAGGTCTAAAAATTTTCTTCATTAGATGATTGAAGGTAGCTGGTGCATTAGTTAAGCCAAAAGGCATGACTAGATATTCATAAAGACAAAACGCTGTGCGAAATGCGGTCTTTAGGATATCTTCATCCACTATCCTTATTTGATGATAGCCAGTTTTAAGGTCAATCCTATTGAAGTAGGTAGAGTCTTGTAGCTTATCAAACAAATCTTCTACCCGAGACACGAGAAATCTGTTTTTGATAGTGATATGGTTTACTGCTTGATAGACCACACAGATACGGTATGTACCATATTTCTTTTGCACTAAAAGGACTGGAGAACAAAAGGGAGAGGAACTAGGCCTCACCATCCCTTTTTCTACCAATTCCTGTACCTTGCCTCATGATCTCCTCTTGTTGAGCTTGTGACACTCGATAAGGAGGCTTGTTAGGCAGTGAGCTTTGTTAGAAGCGGCTAATGGCTACACCATTTATGCACCAAGTTGTGGATGTGCCATAGTGCACAGTATTTACTTTTCATTGTATAGGGCTTGGGCTCATTTAGGAGTTCCAAAGTTGTATGAGTCTAAGCTAGAGAGCTCACTTTATCCCATTGTTGAAGGGTTTGAGCCCAAAACTATAAAAGAGCCCTATGCTTAATGAAAGGTCATTCTTGAGTGGTCCTTTTGAGAACTCTCTCCCTTGAGGAGGTCTTAATGGCCTAGCCTTTGAGCTTAATGCCCATGCTTAGAAGGCTAGTGCTAATCACATGTAATTAGTGTAATCCTCTCTTAATTAATCTAGTCTTCATTATGTTGTCAATCATGTTTCTCTACTTTCCTTCATTGTTTTGAAGTGTTGATCTTCTCTAATCTAACTCTTACTTATGCTAAGCTTCTCCGATTAGTGGAGTCCTTATCTCACTACAAGAGGTTGTGTGCTCTTGTGACGCTGTTAGCGACGGAAATACACTGGGTTTTTATAACCCCCAGCGTCGCTAAAACCGTCGCTACGAGCGTCGCTACGAGAGCGTCGCTATAGGCGTCGCTACGAGCGTCGCTATATAGCGACGCCTATAGCGACGTTTACACAGAAGACTATAGCGACGCTCATAGCGACGCTACAGAGCCATAAATAGCGACGCTTATAGCGACGCCCGAGAGAATTTTTTTTTGATGGCAGGGCATTGAATGCCCTGCCACCCATCAACCATATTGTACTTGATTCACTTTTTAAAAAAAGTACAAAGGTAGATAATAGACCCAAAATAGTCACCCACAAGACGCATTGTTTGCAAAATTGACAATTGTACACATCATAGGCAAAATGAATTGATTGGCAAATGTAATAATGACAATTGTACAACATCATAGGCATAAAGAATTGATTGGCAAAAGGAACTGCGGTGACAAATGTAATAATATACATGGTTCAAAAAGACGTATAAAATCCGTCTCATGATACATAAGCTATGAGAAACCCTAAACTAATGCTATCTAGCTACGGCTAAACTGACGTCGTCTAGTCAGACGTCTCATCGCGTCCAAGCGGCGTATCTGTCGGATTCTGCAAAAAAAGACAATAAGACAGCTTTCAGTAAGTATAAACATATAACGACATTTATAAAACAATACAAAAAATAAAAAAGAGTAAACCCTAATACTAACCATGCCGCCGCGAGAACTGAGAATGTCCATCAGGGCGTTTAAGCCCTTCCTGCCTGCGTACTCGCGCTCGTACGGTGTGGGATCACGTCCTGTCATCGACCACTGTCAAAAAATACAAAGATTTCATTCTGTTAGAACTAAAAAACTCATAAACCCTAAACTATCGAACATGCATAAAGAGCAATGTGAAAACACTTACAAAATCGGCTTCAAATGATGCCCATCCACCGCTCCCCAAGTGGTGCGAGCTCCCTGCCTCTACTCGTGCTCTGGCTGCATCCTTTTGTTGCTTCCACTTGTCGGGATTCTCGCGCGCTGCTTTCTTCGCATTCTTCCAATCTTCTTTGGCCAGCCAATCTGGCCTGTTCCACCCATTCTTGATTGCTTTTTGCACTTCGGAACGCTTGTGTTTGCAGTATTTGTGCATTCGAATCTTCATCAGGTCTTCATTGAAGCGCTGATCCCGTGTTGGAACGGGAAACTCATCATGAAGTATGCTGATGACTCTGTTTTTTAAATCACTTGGTACTTCACTCCATTTGTTTAGTATGTAGTGTCTAAACAGCTGAGAGCAAAGACCACGCATGCGCGAGATCACCTTCTTGCCGTCATCATCCATGATGATGCCGCCGCTGATGTCGACGGAGTAAGGCAAGCCCTCTGGCCGGTGACGCGTGAACCTGGGTGTCCCGGCAGGGGTCTCTAGCGGCGTGTCGATGGGGGTACGGACGTCAGGTGTCTCCACCGGCGTCTGGGCCCCGAAGCGAGGAGTGTCGAGTGGGGTGGCTCCTGGCGGAGTAGGTAGAGGTGTGTAGCTTCTAGGAACAGTCAGCCGTGCAAAACCTGGCGTAGATGGCGATGCTATGGCTGGTGTGGGGGCGGGCAAGAAGGGGAGGGTAAAGAGCCTCGTCGAACACGAGGTGGTGTGGAGGCATCAGTGGCGGAATCCCCACAACAACCGCCACCGCCACCACTAGAGCGCCGGTGTCTAGACGAGTGTGAAGCTCGTCTCGTCGACGCCGAAGCTTCGGAGCGCGCCGAATGCTCCGAAAGAGAGGGAGATGCGGATGGAGTAGGAACGCGCGATGATGCGCCAGAGCGATGACGCTCCACGTACCACTGTCTCTGCTGCGGTGACAAAGAAGAAAGAAACTCCTCATCATCCATACCTGCATTAAACACACGAATATTTAAACTTAATATTCAATGAATAGAGTAGACAATGACGCAAAGACCATTAAATACAATGACGTAATGACGCATATAAATACAATGACGCAATGAATCGAGTGATAGAAGAGGCAAGTCGAAAACTCAGAATTTTCAATCAAAAGATGTGAGCGCGAGTAGAAAAGATCGTTATACACCATGGAAGGTACTTAGAGAGCTAGAGCTTTTACAACACGGAGCAAAATTGTTCAAATACAATATTTGTGGCTTTAAGAGATCTCTCTCTCATCCTCGCATAACTCAGCATAACTTCCTATATCTATATAGAGCTCTCCGTTTAAACACATATCCTCTGTTTCATTTTGTAGCTCCTCTGCATGCACCCCATATAGAGTAGTAGCATCTTGATGCTCGTCTGGCACCACCGCAGCGGCTTCTGATTGAGCATCTTCTCTGATCTCCTCCATTGATGTCGTTGTGATTGGCACATGGTAGCCTTCATACGTCCTTGCACTACGAGGGGCTACCTCTATGACGTACCACCAGTTTGATGTAGACTTTGTAGGATGAAATATTACCTGCCAGAGCCACATAACTTACATGAGAGCTTTCAAGCACATAACTTGTAAAAGAGGGATGTTAACTATTTACATACTTACTTGTTCACAATGCTCGGGTAGTACGAAAGTGTCTCTTAGGTCAGTCCATTTCTTAGTAGAATCCACCTCAAGAAAACCAGACTCTCCTCTACGCACAGTAGCGTTGCGACCCTCCATGATTATCTTGAACCATTGCACGTCGAACAAGTTGACAAAAAATCCTCTGTAATCGATCCTCAAAATCTCTTGCAGCGTGCCGAAGTAAGTGAGTTCTGCCACCACAGGATCTGCATCAGAGGAACGTCGTCGACTAGACTGTTCAAATTTTGCCATGATTCCACAATCTTGAGTAAAACGCTTTTTGTCGATTCGTTCCACCCTAAAATGTCGACCTTTACACCATGCTGCTGTGTATGACTTATACTACAACGAACAAAGGTTATGAGTGGCCGTTCAAACGTTTATAAATAAAGTCACTTGCTAGTCGTACATTGCAAACTTACCTTGGTCGCGCAACCCCAAGAGTACTCCGACTCTTCTTCAGTCACTTCGTCACCGCATTGTTGTGCACTTTTCAATTGGTTGTGCAACCATCTTAAGCTCACGAAGGTTGGTAGGCTCTCCAGAACCGCTGGATAATGCATCGGTGGTCGTCTTCCCCGTCTCCATTCGATTCGTACCCTTTGTCGCTCTTGCTTTGCATCCTCATATTGTGAAATCCACTTTTGCATCACTAGATTGTGAAGCATGCAAAATCGGTTGATTTTAGCCTCTAGATCTTCCGTCATCTTCTTCTCAACACCGAGATTGCACATGACAATCCCAGATATGCGCTCATCATCTATGGTTCGCCATAGCGTGTCCCGGGATTTATCAAATCCGTCTAGCCACTCTCCAATGTACACTAGGGACTCTGATACCAACCAACCTTCTGCCATGCTACCCTCCGGACGTGCCTTTTGACGCACATATCCCTTAAGCGTTTTCATGAAACGCTCTAAGAAGAACATCCATCTGGAATGAACTGTGCCAGCTATTTCCACCTCATCAACTATGTGAACAAGAAGATGCACCTGAATGGTTAGCATTGTAGTAGAAAAATGTTTCTCAAACATGCACACAAGCTCCGCAGCATTTAGTTTGGCGAATGGTATGGAGTCTACGTTGATCTCCTTTTGTGAGATCCATTGCACCAGCTTTGCAAGTTTGTAGATTGTGTTACGGATGTCGAGAGACAAACATCCCTCAATGGCAACCGGTAAAATAAAGTGTAAAGTATGTGCAGCAATGATATTAAAGTCCACATTTTATGCAATGATATTAAAGTCCACTATGAACGTACCTGACACATTTTATGCCAATCGTGTGACTTCAAACTGGTAAGCTTTCCTTCTTTAGTAAAACACGTTCGGAGCGAGTGCATTACGCCAGTGGGGGTCCGCAAAGATCGAATGGTCTCTTTTACTTTGCGTTCTTGGGCTCCTATGAAAATCCATGGTGCTTTAGGGAGTTTTATCGATCCATCAGACACTGTTTGCGGCCAATATTTCTCCATACGATCCACATTTCTAAGGTCAACTCTGGCTCCCAAAGTATCTTTCTTGCCGGTCAAATGGTCCCATAGTAGATTACCCACATTCTTGAATATGTGCATTGGATCGAGCAAGTGATTGATCATGAGTCGGGGCCAGTAGGTAACTCGTACCATAGAGATAGTCTCTTCATCCCTGGAGGCAATCCGTCATCGCACATCTCCTTCTGCTCTAACCATGCTTGTGCAGACATCCTTGGTGGCTCTCTTCCCAAAAAGCCGTCGCGTAACACATGATTCTCTGGAAGATACGCTTGATGACCTTCGTAGATTTGCTTCTTCAGTGAGGGTGCCCTACGTGCATTCAGTCTAGGTCCACATGTGACACATGCTCTGTATCCGCTTGTTTGAAGCCCTGCATGTATACACATGATAATAGATCAACTATGGGAAAAAACAAGATTTACAGTGTCTGAGTGAGGAGTGTCAATGATCACCTGAGCATTCTGTTAGCCCGGGATAGTCATGCATGGTCCACATTAGAATGCCTCTGATCAAAGCATTCCGTCGTCCTTTGTGTCGGCTCATATCCACCACCTCTATGCCAATCCACAATTGTTGTAGCTCTTCCAATAGTGGACGAAGATACACATCCATATTCCCCACTTTATATCGCCCTGGCACAATCAAGCTTAGCCATAGGTGCCCCTTCTTCGTAGTCAACCACGGGGGAATGTTGTAGTTGACGATGACTACGGGCCATACACTGTAAGATGTTGATCTTTGACCAAATAGATTTACGCCATCCATAGCCAGGCCTACGCACAAATTTCGAGCTTCCCTGGCAAAATCCGACCATGTTCCATCTATATGTTTCCACGCTACGCAATCTGCAGGAATTCGTAGCACACCATCCGAAGATTTATTCTCCTCATGCCATGATGCTAGGGCGGCCATGGACTTACATTCGAAGAAATGCTTGATGCGAGGAAGCAGAGGGAAATGTCGCAAAACCTTTTGTGGAATTTTTGTCCCGTGGAGATCTACTCGATATCTTTCGGAATCACATTTCGGACACTTCTCCATGTCTATGTATTCCCCTCTGAAAAGAATGCAGTCATTAGGACAAGCGTGGATAGAATTGTAATCCATCCCCAAGTTTCGCAAAATCTTTCTTGCTTCATCTCGAGAATCTGGAATCACATTGTCAGCTGGTAGTATGTGCTCTTTCAGCAATCTACACAACATAAAAATATGATACAGTCGTGTAAAAATCTATCAGATCATTATACATTTAGAGTTCTATTAAAGTAAACTAATTGTAATAGATCACCTGAAAAGCGCTGTGACGCTAGTGTCACTCCATCCAAACTTTGCCTGCATGTTGAGAAGAACCAGGAGTGCTTTCAATCTAGACATACGTGCTCCATTATACAATGGCGTATCGGCTTCACTTTTCATATCATCATAGATAAGCCTTTCTGAATCCATGATCGTCTCGATCATTTCATCAATCTCGGGCTCAAACATTGCCTCGTTGGGAATGTACTCTGCATGATCATCCCCCGAGCTGTCAGAGGCTACATCTTGTGGCCTCACATATGCTGCTTGACCAAAGCGCCTGCGAACACGTCTATTGGGTTGCAAGATTGCTGCTTGTTGGCCAGCGTCAGAGTCCGACGAGTTATAATTGGCAACAACTCGATCTATAATAGATGGATCGAACTCGCCAAATTCGTGAACGTGCTGCAAAGAAACACGTCTTGTCCGTTGCACAGCATGCTTGCATTGATTACAAGGACATAAGACCCTCGTTGAGAGATAGGTGTTTCGGTTGGACGGTCCCACATCCTCGTCGCTACTCATAATGAGGATAAAAAACTTATAACCTGGAAAACAAATTTAATATTCTATTGGCATTCTTCGTCTTATCTCTCTCTCTCTCTCTCTCTCTCTCTCTCTCTCTCTCTCTCTACCTCACATTCTCTAGTCATGTCCAATCCCCGCACACCTCGGTCTAGAGGTGCACGGAGATCAGAACCACTGGGTTATAATCTCGTCTTTATTGGTCAATACCTATATTTGTGGGTACAAGAAATCTACACACCCACGTCTACATGATACTGCATGTAGTGGAAAATACCCCTTTGCCTCTTCTCTAGCTGTAGCACTTCACTTCATCTTAACATCTTTTCACAGTAGATCTTTTCACTGTTCGTCTAACTATAAACCCTAAACCGTAAGTAATTCTTGCGTGGACTCGATCTAACGTAAATAAGCGTAAATCTAAATAAACGTAAATCTAACTAAAAATAAAGCTAAATCTAATTTAACGTAAGTGTAATGACTAGAGGTTGTCTAGATGGTCATTGTGTCGGGGATGTAGTGACTCTTGCCGCCCTGAAGATCCACCTTCTTCCCTATCTTCTGAAGACATTTCACCAGTACTTTTGGATTGACGGAGCCCACCATGAGTGAAGGTAGCAATACCCTATATTCCATTGAGGGCTTTCTTCACCCGCTTCATGCAGGCATCGCAGTCTATGGAGACCTAAATCTAATCTAATATAACGTAAATCTAAATCTAGCTTAAATAAACGTAAATCTAGTTAAAAATAAACCTAAATCTAATTTAATGTAAGTCTACATATAACCTAATCTTTAACGTCTTTTAAGATAGTTTCCTACGACGTTATAACTCTCTTCTTCTTGTGTGTGTGCGCGTGTGTGGATGTGTGTGCCAATAAAAAGAGATAAATGGTATAACCTTTCTATCACCCATGCCAAGTATGATAGATTGATTATGCCATTTTCCTCTTGAATAATAGGTCTTGAGTTCAACTCCTCGTCGGCTAGATCTTTAGGTCTTTTAATTTTAATTAGTTTCCTACGACGTTAAATTAGTTTCTCTCTCTTTCTCTCTCAATGTGTGTGCGTTTTTTTGGATCGTATGCATGTTTTCTCTCTCTTTTCCTCTCTCAATGTGTGAGTTTTTTGTTTATGCATGTTCTCTCTCTCTCTCTCTTTTCCTCTCTCAATGCGTGCGTTTTTTGTTTATGCATGCTCTCTCTCTCTTTTTCTCTCTCAATGTGTGTGTGCATTCTTTGTTTATGTATGTGTGTGTGCGTTTTTGTTTTTGTTTGTACTCTCTCTCTCTCTCTCTCTCTCTCTCTCTCTCTCTCTCTCTCTCTCTCTCAAAAACACTATGTGTGTGTGTGTATGTGTGTGTATGAGAGAGAGAGAGAGGGAGAGAGAAAGAGGGGAAGGGAACATGAGAATGAGGAGAGGGAAGGAGCATACCTGGCTCTCCTTCCTCTCCTCGTGTGTGTGTGTGTGGAGAAGAAAAAGAGAGAGAGAGAGAGAGAGAGAGAGAGAGAGAGAGAGAGAGAGAGTGAGGGAGAGCGTTACCTGCTCCTTGCTTGAGGGCGCCGAAAAACTCAGATCTGAGATCTGAGTTTTTGGGCACGCTCGGTTATTTTTTTACCCCAGCCGGCGTCGCTATGAGCGTCGCTATAAGCGTCGCAAATTTACAAAGAAATTTGCGACGCTCATAGCGACGCTTATAGCGACGCTCATAGCGACGCCGGGAATTTGTTTTTTGAGCGTCGCTGTGTGAGCGTCGCTAATATGAAGAGCCTCTTGTAGTGTCTAACTCTCTCGATTAAGCGGAGTGGACGTACTCGTGATTGAGGGATTAGATTTGTCCTCTAATGGTGTGCTTGTGTGTGTGTAGGTTTAAGAAGCCTTGAGCTTAATTTGATTATGTGTGACTTGATTTGGACACCATGATTGGCATGGTTGGGGTGGCCGACTTGAATGCGATCTTGTGTGCTTAATCGTCAATGCATGTAATTAGAGTTGTGCTTGAGAGATTCCAATATTAGTGTGTTTTACTTCGTTGCTTGATGTGTGTAGATGATTGCTTGAAATTGATGCTTGATGTGCGATTAGCATTAGTTGATTTGGGATGATTTTTATTTGCATTGGAGGATGCACGCTCTTGAATCCTCTCAATCTTTGCATCCGATGATGCTCTCGCACATTCTTTGTGTGATACCTCCAAGCCCTAGCCGGGTCATGCTCTCTCTCTCTGGATTGATAGATTTGTGGGAGATTGCCTATGCTATGGCGAGCCTCCAACATTGGCGCCGTTGCCGGGGACGGGTTGCCTACGCTAGTGGAGTTGAGGTTGCAAAAGATAAGAGTAATTTGATTACCGATTTCTTGTAATTAGGTAGGATTTGATTTGTGTGTAGTGTAATTAGGTTTAATTGGATGTGTATAGAGTCATTTCACCCCCAAAAACTCCTAAATTCTCTTTTGATTTTGCTAATTTTTCACTAACCTTCACTAATTTTGCATCCCATTTATGCTAATTTCGTGCTAATTGTACTAATTCCATGCTAATTTCATGCTAATTGTGCTAACCTAACCACTAATTTTGATTTGGAATGTATGCTAAATACCCTTAATTGAGGAGGATCATCACTCTTAATTGCTCTAATCTATGCCTAATCATGTGATTGAGTGTTGATTTTGGTCAATTTTTTGATCAATTTTGGACCGAATCGGAGTTGCACACATGTGTGTGCATGATGGAATCGTCCCGTGGAGCAAGGATTCGCTTGGATACAATCAATTGTAAGTGGATTGACCTACTCCGTTTAATTTTTGATTGATTAAGTTGATCCCATTGAGTTGCTAAATCATTGCTAAAATTAGGTGTGTGTGCCTAATTGATGGAATTTATGCCTAATTTGATGAAATTGGAATCAAATTGAACACCTAGATGCTTGTAGATTGATGATTTTGCAAGAAATGTGTGTGCAAACATTAGGAATTGGCCTAATTTCGTTGCTAATTGAGCAAAAAATTGGATTTGTGCACCTAATTTTTGTGTGTGTGCAATGCTAAATTGAGTTAAATTTGATTAAAATTGAGTTAATTTAGCATGTATATACTCATGTATGTGTGATCAAGTGTGCAATTGATGAAATGCAATGAGTGTTTAATGAAAATTTTGCACAAATCGACGGCCTAAATTTAGGTGTGTGTGCCTAATTAATGGCCAATTATGCCTAAATTGGGGATGAATAATTGGTATTTTTACCAATTATGATGATTAATTTGGCCTAAAAAGACCGGTGTGTAATTGATTGATTGACTTGAGATGATTCAATTGACGTAATTGAAAATGATTTTATGAATTACTATTGCTATGTACGCCAATGGGGCATGGTAATTGGTGAATGCCACATGAATTAAAAGTGTGCAGCAATGTGATGACAATCCAATTGGGTTTGGAGGATTAGGCCTTCTAAATATGAGCAATTAGCTTTTGCAATGATTGAAAATAATCGGACTTGAATGGACCAAAGGAGATTTGATTACTCATATTGTGTGAATGAATTGATGTATTGAAAATCAATTTTGAGCATAAAATTCTTCCAATTCTAGTGTATGGCGAAATGGATGAGATTGGATTAATAATGTGTGCATTGATGATAGTTGGATGGTTGTCTTGTTTCTTGCATGATGCATGTGGGATTCTAGCTGCTAGGATATTCAAATTGAGGTGTATGCACCATCAAAGGGCGCAAAATTTTAGGTTCAAGACTACAAAAGAAATATTTTTATGAGCCTATTACGTTCTTGATCGGATATGTGCATCATCTCCTCTCCCTCACTAGATGTCGTGCCAAGTCCGACTCACTCCCAATCTCTTGATAGATTTGTCAATAACACAAACTCACACACCCTCTAATTTTTCGTAGGAACCTACTCTTAAGAGGAATTTTCAAACAAGAAAAAAACCCACACACACAAAAGCCTTTTTGGCTTCAGCGGTGGCAGCCGTTTGTTGCATTGCTGGACTTGCACCGGCTGCAGTAACTTTGGCTCCTGGAATGGCGCGCACACACACTTACCTTAATTGAGGAGGATCCCCTGATCCTCGGACCTCCAGCCTCGTCCCTCGCTACCTGCCACGGCTACCTTCAATCGTGCCTGGCTTAATGGTGACGCACCCCACTCTCTCTCTTTCTCGTGGCCCTGCACGGCTGTGTATGGCACCTACCTCGGCCCCATTTTAGGCTCCCTCTCTTCAAACACACAGCATTCAATAGCTGCCAGCCATTCTTTGTGTTGTGGCCGATTTTTTCTGCAAGTTTCAACTCACACACACACGCGCGTAGAGTCCGGGTACTGGCCTGGCCTGAGTTGGCTTAGCTTCAAACACACACACACTTCGTGTTGTGAGAACCCACCTAGCTTGGAAGTCGGCTCACCACACAGACCTTCGTTGTGGCTTCAATTGAACCTCACCCAACTGGGTCTCTATTGGCTGCCCTGTGTTCCATCCAGCTCCCACTTGGCTCGCCTTGGCTGCCGGCTCCGTCCAAACACACACTGCCCTGGCTTGCAGCCCTGCCGGGTTTCATTCCAAAGAATAACACACACACACACACACACACTGCAGGGCGGTGCAAACTGCTATTGATCCCCTTAATTTCGCTGCAACTTGCTGAGCCCGCACCAACTGCGCTACACGTCAACACACACACACACACAAGCCTAAATCCGTCACATCGCCTTCACAGAATATCACCAGAGAAAAAAAAGAAAAAAAAAGAACTTAAATAACGTTTTTTTGGAGAGTGTTCCCACCCTTGCCTCGATTCGAAATCCAATTCATCTCCGTCTCTCCCTCAGTTCACCGAATGTCATTTGCTAACAAAATAAAATAACACGTGGACTCTTATTACGGGAAGATCTCCCTCCCTTGATACCTCAGTCTTTGAAGGAATAGTCTTGAGCTTATCAATGTGACAAAATTGTTGACGTAAAGAGAACGAGTGAGACTGTGAAAAATGTTAGCTTAAGTATTGGTTTAAACGACAGATTCTCATTGATAAACCATTCAAAAGGGTGTTCACAGTTAATTTTGAGAGTTCATTTGGTTTTTATTGCACATGAGAGTTGGCTGTTGTCATGCTAACATCGATCTACCTCTCGTGCAAAACTAAAAACTGAAAAACTCATTAGGATGACAGCCTCTTTTGTCATGGCGGAATTGAGGAACTCATTTTAAATGCATTCATTGGCCTATGATGGGGATTCGAGTTTTGAATAGTCACTTCAAAGAAAATTGAACTTGATTTCATCATCTCCTTTTCTCTATTTGCTATAAGAATATATTTGCGACTCTAGAGCAAGGTGTGGGTGTGGGCATGGATAGTGGGGGTGATAATTGTGTGAGTATTTGGCTTATGCATGATCCAGTGATTGGCTTTATTGAAAATTTCTCTTTGCATTAAAAGGAAAGTTATTTTTGGCAAGCATATGAACTTCAAAAGCTATCATTGCTAATGCTTTAGTGCTTGGGTAACATTGTGCGTTTTGGGCTTGATATTGATTATGCATTTTAGTGCTTGAATTGAATGAAATATCATTGGAAAGCATTGGAATTGATCTTATTTAGTCCAAGAGTGAGCATGAAATTTTTTGGGCTTATGATTGATTATGAATTCCGTTAGTGCTTGTATTGGATGTTCAAAAGATTAAGAAGCACTAATGATTTGAGTTGTTTGAAGTGATGTGGACAGGTGTGTACTTCCAAATGATCCAAGAAGGGTCATCATTGCAATATTGAAAAATTTGGCTAATTAGAGCCATTCCAAATGATGGGATTAAAGTTGTAATGCTAGCTCATAGCCTTGTCACAAAAGATAATTTTTTCATTTTGAGCTAGTGTTTAGCCAACTTTTTGAACTTTCAAGTACCAAATTCGGCTAGTGAGAGCCATTCATTTCATTTCATCAAGTTGCAGTCATCTCTAGCTCATAGATTGCACTCAAAAATGTAAATTTTCATATGAGCTAGTTGTTAGCCAACTTTTTGGAAAACTTCAAATTGTAAAATTTGACTGTCGAGAGCCACTTCATTTCATCAAAGTTGCATTATGTTTCAGCTCTTGTATTGTTTTTTTCCATACTTCAAGTGAGTTAAAAACTAATCAACTTTGAACCATGCATGAGAGATGGTTGAAATTGCACTATTTGCTTATGTAGAAGCTCATTATCTCTCATGGTTGTTATGTATGCATAAATTTGCTACATTAGAGCATCATGTGCATAACCAAAGGCACTTTTTTTCCTTGGGTTTTTTTCCCTTTGGCAAATTCAGGTATGCAAGACCCTAGCTTTAGGTTTTCATTAATGTTTTTTGTGTGCATTTGGCTTTTCAATAATTGGCTTTTGTAGCTTGTGTTTACACTTAACTTCAAAAAGCTTCTTTTGCAAATAAAAAGATCAAGAGGCTTCTCTACACAAAGGATGCTTGCTCACGGATGCTCAAAGAGCATGAATAGGTGTAATCCTTCCATGATTTGGCTCTTTGTTCATCTCTCCATTCTATTGCTTGGTTTAAGTGAAATTTTGGTTCTAAGCTATGGTTTTTTTTCATGTTAGAAAGCTAGGCATCGTAAAGTTTCAACACCCTACTTTGTGAAAATTAACTCACAAAAAATTAGGTTTTATGTATATAAATCATAGGTAATTAGCCTTGACCTTAGGTTAATGTAGGTTCATTTCTTGCTAGTCCTAGATTCTTAGTGATAGTTGTAATATTCCACTCATTTTTGTCATGACCTAGGGCTATGATTAGGCTTTAGTATTTTTTAGTCCAATTGCCACTAGTTCTCATAAAGGAAGCAATAAAAATGTGCTAAGAAAATGAACCATGAAGCAAAGAAGTGTCCAAAAAAAGTAGCAAAAATGCTACTAAGGCACATGAAAATAAAAAAATTCTATGTTATGTTGTGTCTGTGTGAGGCCTAGCGCCTTATTGGCACTTGGTAGGCGAGGGGAATCACCTTGGCTCGCTTGATCAAGGCCCTAAACCAATGCCCTGGGTTGATAGGGGTTAGCCGTCGCCTTGGTAAGCTAGTAGGATTTTGGAACACCTTCTTGAGGGTTCAAGGAGCTGAGAGTCGCACCTAGACTTGCCTTGGGGTGGTAGCCTTGTGACTGTGCTTTAATTTTTCAATGAATGACTAAATCAAAACTTCCATGAGCTTCAAAAAACTTTGACAATGTACTGATAGATTAAGAGCTTTTTTATAGCCCATAGACATTATAGACTTGAATGATTTATTAAGATTGTTCACATAGTTTTTAGGCTAGTAGGTTTATGAACTTTCATTAGCCTAGGGTCAATTTCAAGTGGTTTAATCTTCACAATAGTTTGAGTATTTTTTTGCTTTATGTTGTCTAGTTTTTTACTATGATTGACCCATCTTTTAGAAGCAAAAATCACTTTGCATGATTGTTCATTTATGCTTCATGTTATATTCATTTTTGGTGGCCTTTGATGCTCATTACTTGTCTTATGTTTTGCAGCTCAACATTTCTTCCATGGACTTGCTCTCTACCATGTCACTGTGTCTTACTTCACCAGCACACGAGGACGTGCGCCAAATTAGGAAGGGGGGAGTGTTAGAAGCGGCTAACGGCTACACCATTTATGCACCAAGTTGTGGATGTGACATAGTGCACAGTATTTACTTTTCATTGTATAGGGCTTGGGCTCATTTAGGAGTTCCAAAGTTGTATGAGTCTAAGCTAGAGAGCTCACTTTATCCCATTGTTGAAGGATTTGAGGCCCAAAACTATAAAAGAGCCCTATGCTTAATGAAAGGTCATTCTTGAGTGGTCCTTTTGAGAACTCTCTCCCTTGAGGAGGTCTTAATGGCCTAGCCTTTGAGCTTAATGCCCATGCTTAGAAGGCTAGTGCTAATCACATGTAATTAGTGTAATTCTCTCTTAATTAATTAATCTAGTCTTCATTATGTTGTCAATCATGTTTCTCTACTTTCCTTCATTGTTTTGAAGTGTTGATCTTCTCTAATCTAACTCTTACTTATGCTAAGCTTCTTCGATTAGTGGAGTCCTTATCTAACTCTCTCGATTAAGCGGAGTGGGCGTACTCGTGATTGAGGGATTAGAGTTTTCCTCTAATGGTGTGCTTGTGTGTGTGTAGGTTTAAGAAGCCTTGAGCTTAATTTGATTATGTGTGACTTGATTTGGACACCATGATTGGCATGGTTGGGGTGGCCGACTTGAATGCGATCTTATGTGCTTAATCGTCAATGCATGTAATTAGAGTTATGCTTGAGAGATTCCAAGATTAGTGTGTTTCACTTCGTTGCTTGATGTGTGTAGATGATTGCTTGAAATTGATGCTTGATGTGCGATTAGCATTAGTTGATTTGGGATGATTTCTATTTGCATTGGAGGATGCACGCTCTGGAATCCTCTCAATCTTTGTATCCGATGACGCTCTCGCACATTCTTTGTGTGATGCCTCCAAGCCCTAGCCGGGTCATTCTCTCTCTCTCTGGATTGATAGATTTGTGGGAGATTGCCTATGCCATTACAAGGTGTACCAGAAGCCCCCAACAAACATGGAGATCAACTCTACATTCGCCAACGGGTTTGTAAAAGAATTTAGCCCGGTGGCAATTGCAAGTAGCTCAGCCATGCAATTCAATTGGGCTGAATTCGCTGTCCAGCATTTGCAGGACCTCCGAGAGAAAGGGTACTACGAGGCCCATGTCGAAAAGTGGAGGATGCACAATGTATGTCAAAACATCGAGGAGGTGCAAGCTAAAATGAAGGAGGATACTAAGGAGACACCCATCTCTCGCCATAGCACTCACCAGCAAGCTGAAAGCCTGTCATTTTTTGGCGTTGAGAATTTGCAGCACATAAAGGCTGCCTCTGAAATTCTCAGCAAACAACTGCAAGATGCTAAAGAACATCTTCTAACTGTAAAATCAGAGTTTGAAGCTGCGAGGGTTGTCCAAGCAAGCAATGCTAGGGTCACCCCAATTGTGCTTGCTATGAGACAAAAGCTTCACGACACTGAAAATGAAGTACAGAGGTTACTACAGAGCGACAGCGTGGATGCAAAGAGGGAAATAGAGTGTAAAGTAAAAATAGAGACATTGGAAGGTTTGGCATTTCCTGACAGTGAGGACACTCTTGCTGCTGACTCAACTTGTCACCATGTAAGTGCGTGACTTTTATGATTCCACCGTATGATTGGAATATGTGCACAACAAACCTATGTACTTACCATGCTCCTCTTTTTTTTGGTGTGCAGATTAATGTGGAGGTTATGGAAGCAAAATTGAATGCATGTGAAGGTCAACTGCAGCTCCTAATGCACATGAGCAAGATGCTACAAGGCTCCTCCATTCCCACTGCCCTGTGTAATATGGCTATGGGCACTTTTACAGAAAGTATAGAAGGGGTATGTGATGGGACGATGATCAACCCGTGCAGTGGCTGCAATTTGCCACTTGAAGTAAAGGGAACCAATGCCACGATCAAGATGCCATGTGGGCATAGCTACCACTTTCTCTGCTTTGCAGCTGCATGCTCCTTGTCGACAAAATGTAGAGCTGTGACCTGCCAGCAAAGGATACCACAAGAATGGTGTTGGAAACCCATAAGGCAAAGACATCCAATCACACCAACATCTGGTAAGATTGTACAGGGTGTGCTAATTAGCATACCCAGTGTGTTAATTAGAATATTGAGTGTGTTAATTGGATATGGTGATTAGCATACTGGGACTACTAGTAGCTACAAGATATGCTAATTAGCATACTGGGTATGCTAATTAGCATACTGAATATGCTAATTAGCATACTGGGTAAGATAATTAGCATACTGGATATGCTAATTAGCATACCCAGTGAGAATATTGAGTGTGTTAACTGGATATGCTAGTTAGCATATCTTGTATGCTAATTAGCATACCCTGTGCTCAATGTACAAATTAGAGTAAGTTTGGTATATTAGCATATCTAGTAAGTTAACTACCATATCCAAATGCTAACTAGCAAACTATATATGCTGATTAGCATACTGGGTATGCTGATTAGCGTATTGGGTATGCTGATTAGCATACTGGATATGCTTATTAGCATATTGGATATGCTAATTAGCATATTGGATATGCTAATTAGCATACTGGATATGCTAAATAACATACTGGGTATGTTAATTAGCATATTGGGAATACTGATTCACGTACTGAGTATGATGATTAGCATACTGGGTATGCTGATTAGCATACTGGATATGCTTATTAGCATACTGGATATGCTAATTAGCATACTGGATATGCAAAATAACATACTGGGTATGCTAATTAGCATATTGGGAATACTGATTCACGTACTGAGTATGATGATTAGCATACTGGTTATGCTTATTAGCATATTGGATATGCTAATTAGCATACTCGATATGCTAAATAGCATACTGGGTATGCTAATTAGCATACTGGGAATACTAAATAGCATACTGGGTATGCTAAATAACTGGAAGAAATTGATCGCAAACAGCGGGAAGTTGACCTAGAAGCAGAAAGAGAGAAAGAAAAGCTGGAGAGGGAAAGAAGAGAAAGTGAGCAGCATAGTGCCAACCTAGAAGCAGAGAGAAAGGAGGAAGCAGAGAGAAAAGAAAAGAGGCAGCAGGAAGAAGACAAACAGCGAGAAGGACAACCCGATCACTACAAGCGCCCTCCGAGGAGGCCTTAAGGGTTTTTGGGGCAGTGACTGTCATTGTAAAATTGAACCCTATGTAAATAATTTGATGCTAGCAATTAATGTAAGGTGTATGCATCCAATTTCTTGTAATACAGTCCTTGCACAACATATGATCCTCTGTCAATTACATTGCTCCATTCATCAATGTACCCCTTCTCCACCTTCTCCTTTTCTGCAACACACTTGACCAGATAGAAATCCACATCTTCGGTGTTGGTTAAAGCATCTGGATTTACAACAAATGTGTCTCCAGAACATAGAGCGCTACTCAACACATCATGATGACCTTCGTATGTGAAGTCATCATAGCCAACAACTTCCTCTGTCGAAACTTCATCTGTTTGCTCAAGTAATGGCTGCAGAATCTGATAATCCCAAGCCTCCACGTGAGCTTTATTGATGCAACGATTCCACCTTCCGTTCATGCATGCATCACAGAAGCATGCCAAGTTTCTTGTTGCAAGGGCAATTGGATCCTGCGGGTTGTGACCACGAATAGCATGCAAAGAGCGAGTTTTTGCCACAGTGGCACAATTCCACTTAACTTCCCTGTTAACATCTCCCTCTTTAACCTCCCAGAACACACGAGCACATTCCCTTTCTTTTGAAGGATATGATTCTAGGTGCTCCCTGCGATAGGTTGGCCTGGCAATAAGCAACCACATCTGCTGCACACTGCAATATAGCTCCATTAGGTTTTAGTTGTTCATGGGTCAAGGTTCTTTTCACAACTGCTCCTACACCATCATGCTCGCCGTTGCCATGCCCTAATCCAAAGAAGAACCAGCTCATCCCAATCCCTGTGAGTCCACCATATCTTGCAACAAAATAGAAAGGCCTAGCTTCCTTGAATTGCGAGGCCGCACCATCTGACCACACCCAATGTTGTTTACATGTGACACCCTCTTGTTGTAACTAGTCACGGTGTAGCATGAAGCAATGTTGCACAAACAGTATGTCATGCACTCTATCATTTGATATGAAGAAGTGGATTGTTTTGACTACCTCCCCTGCCTTGTGGTAGTACGTTATGTGTACAAAAATAGTTACTTGACTAGAGTGCCAATGCATTGACTGAATCTCATTTTGCTCCTTGAAGAAGTAATTTTCAGCAAAGTCAACAACTGAGACAATGACATCATCCGGAAAGCAAAGTATACAATCCTTAAATTGTTGTCCTTGCCATCGTGCCACATAGTTATGAGTGATGAAGAGCTTCAACTTGGTCTGTAGTCGAAGAAACTCCCAGCACTGCATTTCTTTATGCAAAAGATCCTTTCTTTTCTTACTGTTTTCATGCTTGTCTTTTGCTTCTACATACGCAAATACTTTCACATTAATACTCTTACGTGGATTTGTTGTTTCTAAGCAACATAATTCTAACTTCTTTACTCCACATATCTTATAGTCTTCGATCAGGCATTCCCTTCTATGGAAAACTGCATCTGCTGGCTTTGGACAGAGAACAGACTCCCACATCTGTGTGACACCTTTGAACATGTGATGTGAAGCCAGGCAGCCGCTGCTAATGTTCTTGCCTGTAGCACAGATATTGCATACACAGCTGCAACATGTATCATGCAGCCCAAAAGCATGAGAGCGCATGTGGTTCAATGTGTCTTTCAAAAAGGTCATCTGCACATGGTATTCGCAACAGCATGTGTACCTATCCTTCAGCCTCCTGCAAAAGAATGGCTTTAACATCTCAAACATCCTCATGCCAATCTTGCAATCTGGATGTTTTTGTTTGAATCTTTGAAAGAGCTCAACCTGCAATATCCATATTTGATCACTATGTTTACTAGGAGAAATAATCCAAACAGGACTATACGCATTGCTACTTAATACATCCACCATAGAAACAAATTGGTGTGTTAAACAGCACATTGTATAGTCCTAACATGCATGTAACTGGGTATGGTCATAACATGCATGTAACTGGGTATAACATTGTATACTAAGCATGCTAGTTAGCATGCTGAGTATGCTAACTAGCACAATTGACTATGCTAACTAGCACAGTTGACTATGCTAACTAGCATGCTAACTAGCACAGTTGACTATGCTAACTAGAATACTCGCTGTGCTAACAAGCACAATCAGTGTGTAGTGTAGCATACGAGGCATACTCATCAGCATGCTAGTTAGAATGCTGAGTATACTCATCAGCATGCTAGTTAGCATGCTGAGTTAGCATACTACCTGTCCTAACTAGCATACTCATCAGCATACTAGTTAGCATACTCATCAGCATGCTAGTTAGCATGCTGAGTATGCTAAATAGCATGCTGAGTATGCTAACTAGCATACTAGCTGTGCTAACAAGCACAATCAGTGTGTAGTTTATCATACGAGGCATACTCATCAGCATGATGAGTATGCTAGTTAGCATAGCTGAATATGCTAACTAGCATACTAGCTATGCTAACAAGCATAATCAGTGTGTAATTTAGCATATGAGTCATTGTTAACCACATGAATGTGTGCTAAGAAGAATAGAAGGTATGCTAACTAGCATACATATTGTGTTAACCAGCACACTTATTATGTTGAACAGCATAGCCAGCACACTACGAATGCTAACTAGCATAAATCAGCTTACCCATTATGCTACTTAGCATTCTCAGCTGTGCTAACTAGCATACTCATGAGCATGCTAGTTAGCATAGTTGAATATACTAACTAGCATACTAGCATAAACTAGCTTACCCGTTATACTACTTAGCATTCTTAGCTGTGCTAACTAGCATACTCAGCATGCTAGTTAGCTAGCTGAGTATGCTTACTAACATGCTATATTGCTATTTAGCACAGCTGAGTATGCTAACTAGCATACTAGCTGTGCTAACAAGCAAAATCAGTGTGTAGTTTAACATATGAGTCATGGTTAACCACACAAAGTGTGCTAAGAAGAATAGAAGGTATGCTAACTAGCATACATATTGTGTTAACCAGCACACTTATTATGTTGAACAACATAGCCAACACACTACGAATGCTAACTAGCATAAATCAGCTTACCCGTTATGCTACTTAGCATTCTCAGCTGTGCTAACTAGCATACTCATGAGCATGCTAGTTAGCATGCTAAGTATGCTAGTTAGCATAGCTGAATATGATAACTAGCATACTAGCATAAACCAGCTTACCCGTTATGCTACTTAGCATTCTTAGCTGTGCTAACTAGCATACTCAACATGCTAGTTAGCTAGCTGAGTATGCTTACTAACATGCTATATTGCTAGTTAGCACAACTGAGTATGCTAACTAGCATACTAGCTGTGCTAACAAGCAAAATAAGTGTGTAGTTTAACATATGAGTCATGGTTAACCACACAAAGTGTGCTAAGAAGAATAGAAGGTATGCTAACTAGCATACATATTGTGTTAACCAGCATACTTGTTATGTTGAATAGCATAGCCAGCACACTAGCATAAAAGGTGTTAAAGTAGCATACATATTGTGCTAACCAGCGTAGTCCTCAAGATCACTAGGCATGCTAACTAGCAGAAGATTTATGATGAACACCATACCCACCATACAGGAATGCTAACTAGCATATACCATAAACCAGCTTACCCATTATGCTAGTTAGCATACTACGAAAGGTAGCTAGCATACTCATTGTGTCAAAGAACATTCTGAGCATGCTAGTTAGCATAATAGGTATGCTAACTAGCATAAAGGGTGTTATAGTAGCTTACATATTGTGCGTACTTATCATGCTAAATAGCATACCCAGCATACTAGGATTGAGACTATGCTAACTAGCACAAATGCTAGGTGGCATACATAGCATAACATATTGTGATAACTAGCATGCTCTGTATGCTAGGTAGATTACTAGCATGCTAGAATGCATACGTTATGGAGCAAGTATGTCATTGATCACCTGAGACTCATCCAGAAGGTGCACAGGGTGTTTTATATAGCTTTTCCTTCCCACTCTCTTTCGACAAACATCCTTCTTGTTTGGTGAAAAACGAGTCTTCTCTGTCCAAGATGTGTAGACCAATTCCTTAATTTCATCTGTGATAGGGCTATGACGGTGTTGCTTGTGACATCCAGCCAATGAAAACAGTCGAGCATTTACACCAGACTTCACCTACCGTGATTTTGCTTTGAACAAGCTACGACGGTCGACTTTTAGGACCCTGGAGAATTTGGAAATAGGCATGTTTTCCTTTGAATTTATCATCATCTGCAATGCTGCATTCTTCAAAAACAGCTCCTCGTTAGAAGCTGGCTGCTTGACGATAGCTAGTGTGTTGCGGACATTGGAGACAATTGCACTCTGCACAGCAACCTCCTCCTCTAAAGACTGATCATGGATTGCCCGAACAAGCGGATGTTGAGCAACAAGATTCTAGATTTCACACTTTGCTTCTTTGTTGAGACCTGTAGTCCTGCTCTTGAAAGCTTTCATAATCTCAAAGGAGATTTTCCTTTTCTCCTCATCGTTGACGGCATGATGTCCTCGTTTAGTTGTCATCTATCGTTGCTCCCGCTGTTTACGCTTTATTTCTGTCTCATATTTCCTGATAATAGAAAGAGCTGGATGTTGGTAGTTGTGATTCATTTCCTGTAATGGCTCCCTTCTGCCTCCATTTCTAGTGGCAATAATGTTGTCTGCTGGTTTTCCATATCTGCAAGTCTGCTAAGCTTTGACAACTCAACTTCGAGGCAAGAAGCAATGCGAGAGAGAGAGAGAGAGAGAGAGAGAGAGAGGGAGAGAGAGGGAGGGAGGGAGGGAGGGAGGGAGTAGGAACAGGGAAAACTGTAAACTGGTCTGAGAGTGAGACAGAGAGGGAGTCTGCACCGCAGAGAGAGAGAGAGAGAGAGAGAGAGAGAGAGAGAGAGAGAGAGAGAGAGAGAGAGAGAGAGAGAGAGAGAGAGAGAGAGAGAGAGAGAGAGAGAGAGAGAATAGAGGCCACACCCCACGTCGTCGTCGTAACTGAAAACAGAGGCCACACCCCATATGGGAGGGAACAAATAATATATCTTATGGTTATTTAAATTTCAAACTTCACTTGCTCTTTGGTTTTGAATAGATGCTAACAAGCACCTCTTACTAGCATTGTCTGGGACACCAAAAAGCATGACAAGTTAACATGCTTATACCCATGGAGTAATGGAGGCTTGTTGTCTCTTGAAAGTTGTGTCAGCCATTACCATATCTCCCATTTCAAAAGCTTGAATGCCCAACTTGGTGGCCAACTCCGTTGGTATGAAGTTGTGAGTAGAGGCAGGGTCAAAAAAGTGAAGGCATCATGCTCTCTTACCTTTGCCCAAGAATAGGAAAGTGATGACCCTTTGCAATGAACATCCTCTTTTGGAGCTTCGATGGTGGAAGCCCTAGGATTCTCATTGCGAGCATTCTTCTTGGTGCAAGAACGATAGCCATGTCCTTGCTCCCCACACTTGAAACACTTATGGTCCGTGCGAAAAGCTTCAAGCTCTGGAGAGAGTTTGTTTTTGCCTTTGTAAACTCCCTTCTCCTTGGACCGATTGTTGTTGTTGTTGTTCGAAGTGCCATGGGAAGGATTTTGAGCATTGGTTTTCCCCTTTACATCATTTTTGTCTTTTTTTTGTATGGGCTTGACATTCCGTCTGTCATAATATCTAATTCTCCTAAATGATTTTCTCATGTTAAAATGATCATTTAATATGGGGAAATACCAAGGGAGAAAAAGCTAGAATATTGGTTAGGCTGGCAGACCGGTCACAGTAGGGATCCAAAGGAAAATACTTCTTTCACCCTCATCTACCTTACCCTCTAGTTATTTCTCCTTGTTGGACTATACCATGCGAAGAACATCATCTTTTTGGTTCAAGGAAAGATCCTCAAGAGCACAAGTTGTGTTCTTGTTTTGTTGTAATTAAAGGGCTCTTTGAGAGAGAATTATAATACAAAGACCTTTTGGAGGGGGGACCGGCTTAAACCAAATTCGGTCCTAATCAAGTTTTCAAACTTAAATGTGATATTCTCTTTAAATAATGTGCATGATTTTAGTGTTTTAATGTGTAATTATGTAAAGAAATCAGCCGAGCACAACCTACAGTCTCCTTTTTAATCTCTCTCTTAAGGAAATCTCTCTCCTATAATATATTTAAAAATCCTCTTAATCTAAAGTAAGAATTAGATTCTCTAGCATTGGTATTAGAGCTGAGTTTTCTCTTTTCTTACCTTAGAAGAGAGGTCCTTGATTAATCTATAAAAAATTGGAGTTATTCATTGCGGCAAGGTAAGTGGGAATGGGATTTATTATCTCGGTTGGCATGCCTACTTACCAGATATGGGCCATTGGGAACTATGTTCTTAAGAATGGAGTCTTTTGAAACTTGCCTATGACTTAGACATTATTGAGCTATAAGCCCTATTCAATATGAATCGGCACTAGCTTAGCACTGTTAAACCCACCCCATTACTCTTTGCAATTAACAATATTCTAAACCACAAGTGTAGCTACTCGAGTGCTAATTTTTGAGGGATAAGAGTATCCAAAGTTTTGCAAGTGCCAAGGAAAGATCTAGCATACAAATACAAGGAAATTTAATCATAATCAAGAGAATGTAATTTAGAGCTATTAGCCCTGTCTGATATGAATTGGTGCCATCTTAGCACTGTTAAACCCATTCAATTATTCTTTGCAATTAACAATATTCTAAACCATGAGTGTAGTTACTTGAATGCTAATTTTTGAGGGATAAGAGTAGCCAAAGTTTTGGAAGTGCCAAGGAAAGTGCTCATACATATACAAGGAAATTTAATCATGGCACAACATAATCAAATCTAATATTGACAACTTAGATTTGTCTCATGGTATATCATTTGATAATGATTGCAGAGTTGTCACCTACCTTATTGAAAAGTTACAAGAGGCAATAGAAAACCTATTTTGCAAGCGAAGGTTCAAAGACAAATTCAAACCCTTCAAGTGCCCAAGAAGTGAGAGTTCATGCGAGGCCTCCTAGTGAGACCTCCAAAAGAGGAATATCGTTGGGTAATGAAGAGGAGATACTGGAAGGACCTCCAAGGCAAAATGTTTGAGAAGAAGAAGTGTGTCTTGAACTTTCAAGGGAGAGGTATGAAAGCGACACCCCTCCTACCTCTCAAAGTGATGCTGCCCCAAGAAGACGATGGGTACGAAGGTCACCTAATCCTGCCAAAAAAAAGAAAAGGTCATCAATTAATCTGTTGCAGGAGCAAATCACACCACCAATAATGTGCGTGCAACACTACCTAGATCAACGTAATGTCAATCAAGGACACAAATGACATGATAGGCACACATAGGCAATCTCTTTAGCTTGTTAGGCTGAGATCATCCCACACATACAACACTCTGAAAGGCTAACTAAACCACAATTAGGAATCTCACTGCTCTCAACTACACCACCCAACCCACATACACACAAACGGAAGGAAACTCACCAAATCATACCAAAATTGTACAAAACTTAAGGAACACCATCCCCTCACTAGGATACACATGTCCCAAAGTCTTTACACTCAAAACCCTCACTCTAGACTCGTCTGCAAAAAGCATGTATGAAGACAGAGAAACATTTTGAAAGTGCATGAAACTAAAATCTATGAGTACCTATGCATAGCTTATTTTTCCATTATCTAATGACTACTTGCACGTAGAAAACAGACATCATTTGATACACTCTCTATTCACAGCCTCTTGAAAAAGTTTGGCTTAATTTGAACTTGTATTTGGCACTTTATGGATTTAAGTCTTGAAAATGACTGACGGGAATTGTTGGCACCTTCTAACTACCAAACACATGTAGAACTAATGATGATGACCAAAATTTGACTTGACCCTTGGTTGCTCTTGCAGACGATGACTGAACTGTCATTTGTGCCCCTTTTGTTCTTATCAGTAATGTTAGTCCCTTTTATTTGTTAGGCTTCATTAAGTCACATACAAGATATAAGATTTACAATATAAAGATCTACTTCTTGTATATGGCCTTGTATTTCATGTATGGCTTTTGAGACATACCTCGTGAAGTTTCGTCATTTTCCTGTACCTTCTTCTCTTTGTACTTCTCATACATCTCTTCAACATTTTCTTCATCTGGATTATGGAACTTGTTCGTGTTTTTCTTAAGAAAATCTAAAAAAACTAAATAATGTCAAAAATCAACTCAAGAAAAAGAAAAATCATTCAAATAGAATCCTAAACGCTATGTACACTGTACACATGTCCCTAGGGGCTCATATATGGATTTTGTCTCCGTACTCCTCCTGTAACACTATTATGAGGACATATACTTTGAATTCTGTCAAAAAATGAGCACAATCAAACACAAAAATTCAATACAACTCACAAAAAATTGCACTCTAATATTCATAATATTAGGTCCGCATTTAGAAGGCCTCCCCCCTTCCTATTTGGAGCCTCCTTGACAACACGATATTGCCAAGGGATGTGTTGTGGTTGGGCAATTAAAAATTGTGCCTATGCAGGCCTTGTAATGTAGCCCTATTATGCATACATAGTCAGTGCATGGAAAACATTTATGTTGTGCAAGATGTGGGTGTAAGCAATTTCCTTATTGTCATTTTCTAGTGAGGCTTCAATATGATGGTCTTTGAAGCTCCTATGCTGTTTCCTTGATTGAAGGTTGTAGAGATTTTTGTAGGCTTCCTTATTTGTTTGATGCTTCTTTGAAATCCATTTTAGCCTTTTTGTTGGTTGTTGTATTTGGCATTGTTCCTCAATAGTGGTTTCTAGCTTGATGCGAGCTTGTAAGAGAAGGGGAAACCCTTTCCTCATGTTGTCTTATCTTCTCTTTAGCTTGGGTAAGCTCCTCAGCTAGGGATTTCTCCTCTCGTTCCCTACATGATTTCATCCTAGCCTTTCTAGCTTTCCAACTATTCCATTTGCTCTTGGTTTTTTGACTAGGTGCATTGGTCTTTGGCTCACCCGTCTTTGGACTCGCGTTCATTTTCGTTTTCTCTGTCTTTGGGTTCTCATTAGCTTCCTTTTGAGCTTACGCTCGCCTAACTACTTGAACTGGTATGGCGTTTTTGTTTTCCAAGCTACTGGGTAGCTGAACAATACCTGAGACATTTCTTGTGATATTTATGACTCGGTTTGGATTTTTTGGACAGTTGGGGATCAAGTGAACAAAGCCACATTCAAGACAATAGGCATTTACTTGAGCGATCTCTGTCTGAGGACATTGTTTGACCAACTGGTTGTCACAGCTTTTGTGACAATCTATCTCTGACTGGGGAGCTTCTTCTTGTATGTCCTCTTGGCTATAAACAAGCTCTGACCTAGCTAAGCCTCTGTTCATAAATGAACCGCAATGTCCTTTCGTCCATCTCATACCTTCTTTCTTCATGTCAAATGCACGAGGTGGAGGATGTATTGGCCTC
Organism: Adiantum capillus-veneris; assembly: GCF_014529385.1. NCBI lineage: Eukaryota > Viridiplantae > Streptophyta > Polypodiopsida > Polypodiales > Pteridaceae > Adiantum > Adiantum capillus-veneris. Next base: position 5,640,010 of record NC_140945.1, read on the forward strand.
ACCACTCCATGTGTTTTTCTCTCATCTTTTGTCACTTTGAAGGGTAGTAGCCGCTTTGGTTGTTATAACACATTGTAGTTGGTACTAGCGCTTGTTTATTAGATGCTTCCATCATCAGTGTGTATCTCATGTCTACATGCATTCTAGCACCTGGCAATGAAGTTGTTGTCCTAAGACAAGTTGTGGACTTGAAACTGCTACTGGTCTTGGTACATTCCCCATAACGTATCTCGGTAGAGTAGGTGCTACTGGAACATGTTGTACATACCTCTCCCTAGTATATACCATGCCATAGTGACACTCTTTACAAGAGAAGTTAACCTCTTGACCATTTTATGATAAACTTTTCTTCATCGATAGTTTCCACTGGTTTTACAATGGATTCACTCAACTTTGAATCACTGTGTTGAGACTTCCAAAAATGTAATCATTGGACTACAGGCATAGCTAATGTTTCTACCAAGCCAGTACATGGAGACTTTTTTACAATGGATTCACTCAACTTTGAATCACTGTGTTGAGACTTCCAAAAATGTAATCATTGGACTACATGCATAGCTAATGTTTCTACCAACCCAGTACATGGAGACTTTTGAAAAGATATTTATCATTGGCTTCATCAAAATTGAATCTTCAATCTTCAATCCATTGACAGAGAATCTTCAAGCACGACACATAGTGAACCAAAATGTAGTTGTCTCAGTGGTAGTACATACTCCACAGAACACTTGCAAACCTATGAACCTCTTACTTATGAGCTATAACAAGCTCAATCTATATCCGCATGTGCATATATAGCATGATCACACAAAGCGGTGCTAAAAACACTCTTTGAAATGACCCACACCATCACAATGTGTACAAAGCCGTATCCAAACGTGTAAAATTCCAAAAGTCACATCCCAAGAATGACTTGCAAACACAAATGCAAGGTAAAATCTCTCTCAAATAGAACCACAGTGTGACATACATAGCCAGAGACTCAAACTGCATAACTCTCTACAATGTAGGAATCCAAACTAATCAAGATTGCTACAGGTTGATGCACAAAATTCAGCAGTCCAAATTTCCAAATTTTGATATGAACAACAATTTTGAAACGTGCCAATCTCAAGGATCAGATAACTCCGAGTTTGGGTGTGAGAGATATGCCAAAAAATTTGTTTTTTGGCTAAAAAATGCAACACAAACTTGTTGTGGTTGTATTTTCTGTAATTTTAATCAAAATTTCAAAAAATGGACATCACCATTGCGTCTAGAATGTGCCAAAACCCCAACCTAGACTGCTGGATCATATATGTCTGACTCTATATGGTGGAGATATGCAAAAAACGTTGTTTCGGGAGCCGAAACAACAAAAACAAGTCGTAGCACTTCTTGTTCCTGCTTCTTCTCTGCAAAATTGAGCAATGGCTTCATGCACAAGCTCTATACAATCTAAATATACATGCCTAAGCTTAGATATGTAATCTTGGCTTCTCTTCCAATGCAATCTGTGTGCACACAATGCCGATGTAGAAGCTTTTGTATACACGAGCAAAACTGCTAGCAAAGTTGTGATGCACACACGTTGTCAAGCTACCCCCTTCTCCTTGTTGGATCTAGACCAAGTAATGTCTAGATTTTCCTTCTTAAGTCCTAATTTAGAATGATAAAGTAAGATTAAATCTCCCTTTTAAAGTTCTCAAACCTTCAGCTTACTGTCATACCAATACTTCCTCCTTTGTTGTACCACCTCTTGTTCTAGAATTTCTGATTGTCTGATTTCATCCAAATTCAATAGATTCTCTAGCCTTTTCTTTAGATTAGTGGTATAATACAAACCATGCTCAACAATGCCTCTTAAACTCAAAATTGCAAATTCCAATGGAACTATTGCCTTTGTCCCATACACCATTCTAAAAGATATCATTCTAGTAGTGATTTTGTAGGCTATTTTGTATATCCATAGTATATTCTAAAGCTTGACATCCTAGTTATGAGCCTCGTTCTAAATTTTTTTTGTTAGAATTGTCTTTATAGCTTTATTACTACTCTCATCTTGTACATTTCATCTAGGGTAGTAAGGTATTGATTTTCAATGCTTTATGGAAAATATCTCACATAGAATCTGATTAGTTACGTTGATAAGATGACTTCCCTGGTGTGAAACTATTTCTAGAGGATAGCCATACCAGACAGATGATGTGTTCATAAATGAACCAAGCTGTAGATTTTGTTGTATTATCTGGGAGTGCCTGGAATTCAACCCATTTTCTTACATAGAATATCACTTGTTCTTTCTGGGTGTAACCTTCTTGAAACATCCCATGAAATCAAATCCCTTCTTCATGAATACCTCTAAGGGATGAATGGAGGTTAATGGTGTCAAACCTGTTGTAGTGGGTCTTCCTATTATCTAGCAACTATCACATATTTTACAAAGGGTTCAAACATCTAACACCATGCTTTGCCATCATATTCCAGTTTGTAGGATCAATTGATACACATCTCCTTATCAACCCATCTATTTTCAATTTATAAAAAGACTCTACAATTGGTCTAAATTTCAAACTCCTGAGTATAAGCACCTTCTTATTGGCCTGCAAACCAGTAGTTTGGTAGGCTCCCTTTCTATAAGAAATCATAACCTTCTTTCCATTCACAATCTAGTTGTTGAGTAGTTGTAGCCTAATATAATTCAACATCCACTGGTTCACCCCTCAATGATGTTGATGAGATTCCTTCAGTGCTTCTGGATAGAAAATTAGCACCACAATGGGTTTTGTTTTGTGGGATATTTGAGAGAACAGGTGCTAAAATCCTCAAGATTTCCACACATACACATCAGGTGCCCTAATTCCCATCATTTCTCTTCTTCTTGGCTTGAGGATTTTCTAATCATGTATGTTGTGTAAAGTTGGGGTTTTGAATCCAAAGCTAATGTGAAAACATGTGATAGTGCCACAACAATCACCTAGAGAATTTTTCCATTGATAATAGCCATGCCCATATCTAAGTCAAAGGAATCAATAACTTGTTAAATAACTAGGCCATCAAATGGTATCCTGGTGGCTTTTATAACTACCACCTCCATGCCCCATATCTTTAATAGTGCTTGCTCATCTTGATGAAAAACATACTTGTTTATGATGAGGCACATAACATTTGGCTTCAGCTGATCCTATGAATTGCTATAATTATTCAATTTCTTGATCTTTCTTGTCAATAATAGCATGCATGGCTTGAGAGATCGATGTTTCTTATTTCAACACGGTGGACTTGTGTGGAAGGCTTTGTGTAGAAAACAAAAACTTGCTAGATGAAGATGGTGGTGTAAACCACAAATATGCAAATGTGTTGGGATTTGCAGCTGCTAGGGAAGGTGAAGGTGATGCAAGACGAGGATCTATGGGTGATGGATCTATGCACATAGGAGGTGAAGGAATGAATAAAAGGCCATACAATCTCCTCATAGTGATCCTAATTTGAACCATGAATTATCCACTCTTTGTGTGCCTCAAAGCTATGCCCCCCATCATTATTGACATGTCATCCATGCATTGGTTTGCCTTTCTAATGATGGCTTGTGGGATACTAAAAAATATTTTGTCATTAATGCACCTCTAGTAATTTTTATGAGATTCATATGTCTTTTTTGAATTTAAAGTATCTAATTATATTGTTTGCTAATACATAGGTCATCACCTACATCCTATCCTTTAGATGTCCCAACTACTTTTGATTCAATTATAAATAGCTCCAATGGTTGATCTTTGGAATCAAATTCTTCATTTTCCTATCCTTCTAGTGCCAGTAGTATAACATGATCTTTGATATGTTACGGACTCCAAGTAGTATCAATCTAGATAAATCCTTCAATTTGGTTATGCCATTCAAGAAGACCCATTCTACCTCATATGGTCATGACTAGGCTATTTTTAGATTCGGTTTCTTAGGGCCTAGCTTTGATTGATATAGTAAGACCAAGTCCCCTTTCTTGATTGAACTCCCTGACCTTTAGTTTACTATCATGCCAATATTTCCTTTTGTGCTGGACCACTTACTTTTCCACATTGCAGATCGTTGTGACGGACGCCTGCAACATAGCTATCTAGCACTAACATATGTCAATACTCAAGGAAGCGACTCGGGATGGGGCACGGAGACTCTTTGATGTTGTGAATCTCAAGAAATGAACCTCCAAAACTACGTAATCGACTTCTATAGAAAATCTATCATTCTCTAGTCCGGAAATCTACCTATGTCCAGTCTCACCGCTCTAGGTCATCACACCTTTTTGACATTCAAATAGTGTCTGAATGCAACGAAACTTAAGGAGGAGTATTAAAACACCTAAGGGCACAATCCTACCAAGTTATGTGGTCATCAGAGGAGGTACCAAAATCACGATCCATCCCATAAAATGTGCAAAAAACTGCAAGAAAACTATTCAGAAAGGTAGCTCTATGGCATAGAAACACTTTTTTGAGGTCAAACCATAAAAAAATAGCCATTTTAGCACTCAAATCCACGTATTTATTTCTCAAACAGGTTGTCACAAACCACAACAAAACTGAGAATGATTACACTTAGATTCAAGAGCAAGAGATAAGGAACACAATGCACTAATCGAAATCAATTTTTGATTACAAAACTAAGAGAAAGATTGATTACAAGATGTAGCAAAGTTGCAGTTCACAATCGACATCCAAAAGCTCTCTCTACATGATGATAATGTTACTTTTGAAACTAAGGGGTTTGACCCAAAGACTTTGGACCCTTTCCCATGGCCATTGGCCAATTTACAAGGGTCCAAAGGTTTAATAGGCTAGATGAATACACTTCAAGAATAATTGCTTTCTAGTTACAAGGCTTCTTTGGAAAAAAGATAAGAGTACAATGAAGTGTGGTGTGTAGCCGGCTCTTCAGGTGCCCATCTCCTCCAAACAATCCTCCCTTCCTATTTGTTGCACGTCCTCATGCAAGCTGCATCTGTCTACCTTTGTGTGCTTGGGATTACTAGGCCATTGACTGGAGTCTTTAGTAGTCTAGTGTTCTTTTTTCTGGTGTCCGAGTGAGTTGCATGAACTTCTCTACCCTTGCTTCGATCTCTATCTTTGCTGCCAGCTCTCTAAATGGGAGAGTGCTTTGGTAGGCAATATGCTGAGCAGGTAGTTCCTTCGTCATGGGGTTGAATATTGATGAGTCAATTTCAAAGAATCCTGTCATGACTGCCTCTTTGAAGGGTTGCATGTAGTGTGAAGGCAAAAACATGACTCGTGCATACAACCCCATAATTATGTTTTTGCTTGGAACTTCAGTTTCCATATTCTAGCACAACCCTCTAGTTCCTTCCACAAATACTTTCCAGGGGTGCTCCGCTATCTCAATATCGTCAAACATTGTGATGCATGTGACTAGCATTTTGGAAATTTTTACAAGCATCTGGCATGCGAGATCTGAAACCTCCTTCATGTGATTGATGAATTTGTTGAGTGTGTGAACATATATTTCTCTGACGGGGGAAGATTATTAACTGGCTTTGTTATCACTGGGTAGTTGAGCATTGCGGGTCTTTTGCTTTGCCACAAATAGAAACTATCCCAGGATTGCCTTCTGTTAATAGGACAATAGGTTGGGTCGATCCTGAGATACTGTGGGGCATTTATGTAATAAGTTTTATCTATCGGGCGCTTTTCAAACCATTTTTTTCTCTTCTTCTATGGCAGTTTTGGGAACTTGTGTATCGGTTGGATCTTCAAACTCAGGCAATGTTGTTTCTGTTCCAGTATTGGGCATCTTGGTATGTGAAAAATCTTGTGCCTTGTGTCCTTGTTCTCTTGTCTAAGAGACTTCTACAAGAGCTGGCTAGGCATGCATGGACTTAATGGCTAGATCTTTTTGTTGTAATGCCTCCTGATGTGTTGCACTTTGAGCAGCTAGGTTTTCCTTTGCTTTGGTCAGTTGTTGTTGGAGTTGTTCAATCTCCTCATCTTTGGTTTTTTGTATTGCTCTATGCCCTGTTGTTAGGATTTTCCTGTCATACTGCTCTTGAGCTAGGGCACCCTTTAGATCCTTGAGCTCTTGTGTCAACAAAGGTGGCTGTGTTAACGTACTTGCCAATGTTAGTATGTCTTGCATGGCTAAGAGATGTGTAAGTGTTTTGCTCACCACTGCATATGATTCTCTAAGTTTAGAATTCTTTTGCTTTTCTTTGGCTAAATCTTGTTCTAGGTGCTGCTGCTCTACCTACAAATTTCTATTTACGTCATTGAAAGCTTGAACTTCCTCTTGTAGTAATATGAAGCATTTTCTTGTTCTCTTTGCAGTTCCAATTGGCGTTGGCTTTGCACTATTTGTAATCGTTTGATCTTTTGTTGCAGTTTTAGATTGTCCTTAAGTGCATTAGCTGCCTCTTTCTTGGTATCCTCCAGCTCTCGATTGTGCAGGTTGTAGAGTGTTGTTTGACATTGAAAGTGTAGCTTGATTTGTTCCAAATGTGCATCTATGTCAAAGTACTTGATCAATTGTGTCCCTTCATCTACCATTGCCTATGAACAAGGCGACCTGGGCCTTTGTTGTGTCCCTTGAGATTGGTTGGAGGTGCCAAGTTATGTTGTGTTTGTTTCTTCCCCTATCCTATCTTTATCATGTTGTGCTTCAGGATCAATTGGATTTTTTTTTATCTTGAGATCTTCACCTTTCTCCTTTTGAGTTGTATGTGTTGTGGGAAAAACTTTATCTGTTGTTTGCTTGGGCATATCCATTGTGTGCTCCTCTTGTTCATTCCCAGCTGCCTGATTCTCAAGTAGGAGGAGGTGCGGTTGCATCTATTGTTGATGGCGTATTTTTTGTGTGAATTTCAGAATGCTCCATGCCACCTTACTCCTCTATATTTCCTCCTACAATGTCATTTTGGTTGCCCCCTCTGCTTTAGTAGACTGATCAAATGATTCAAGATCATCGACACATTGATGCTTGAATTCTTCTCTTTCCCTTTGTTCCGCCTTGCGTTTGAGCTCGTTCTAAATTTGTTGCCACATGTCGCTGGCAATATTCAAATTTTTTGTTGTTTCCTTTCTTTTGTGTTGTTTGAGCTTTTCAAGAGTTTCAGCCTTCCGATGTTCTAGTGGCCGGTTCTCCTCATCCTCTCTTTCATCGTCTGCTTGAGTTCCAAGGTTTTTTTTTCCCTCATTTCTTTGTTGATGGAGTTTTTCTCTTTGGAGTTGAGCTTCTTCCATAGATCTCTGTGTTTGTGTAATGGGTATTGTTTTGATAGTCTTGTTTGACCGCACCTTTAGTTGTGTTCGTTTGAGTGTATATTCCTCCTCCTCTTCCTCTTCTGAAGATTGATACTCTGAGGGAGTATCTATGTCCTTTGATTTAAATTCATCGTTGGGTGGCACATCTAATCGGTCTCTTCACTGTTTGACTTAGGTTTTTTTGAGCTTTGTCCAGTTTGTTTTGTCTTTGAGGGTTGTACTGTAGATGGTCTTGCCACCGGCTTCATTGCTCTTTGGGATTTATGAATTAACTCCAATTGTGTTTCTGAAGGTGGTAGTGCATCAATCACACGTAATGCTTGATAGGAAATTCTAGTTAGTATTGGTCCATCATTCATGTATGTTTTGCTCTTATCACTCCCCTTGATGTTTGCTTCCACTAAATTTTCAAGGATGTAGGTTCCAAAGTCATATCTGACCACCCTTCTTTCTGCCAGCCCCATGGACATGACCACTGCCATATGCAACAGTGGTTTAGTGTATCAAGGTGTCTTTTGCACTTTGAAGTGTTGGGATATTAACCGCAAAGGCAGATCCTTCTCTGAGTTAATTAGATCTTAATAGGTCAAATTGTGGCCCATCTGCTTGAGGAAAGCTTTGTCATTATCTATTGCCTTGGTTTTGTGCAATAGGTTGTGGGTCCCTTGCTGCAAGTGAAGAGCTTCATTTATGATCTCTGGGGTGATCTTCACTTTGACTGTAGCCCCATCTTTGTATGTTAGTGTTGTTTCTCCATTGTATTGAATGGAGCTGATCAGTTCGTGGGCTTGCCAAAAATCTATTCCCCATGGTGGTAATCTAAAGAAGCTATCCAAATGTAAGCATCTAGACCCTTCTAGTACTTTAGATTTTTGGTGTATCGTCCACAATTCCTTGGAGAATATGGTGGTCTTGACTATTGTTCCATTAGCTGCTTGGAATTTTTTGATGAAGATATTTTCTGCTATTGCTTCTAGTTCCTGATCAATGATGTGAGCCTTTCCATTTGATGAGATGTCAGTGATCTCATAAGGTGCCACCCCCCACTCCTTTTGGGCTTTTCTGCAGGGCATCATGCGACCAATGTCAAGCTGCTTTTAAAGCTAGGAGATGATCAAAAGGTTGACAAGAAACGAAAAAAATGCAAACTTGACCATAAAATGAGAAATGAACATAACTTTGTCAAAACTACTCCAAATTTGACCAAACTTCACTAGTGCATCTAGAACAACTATAGTCACTAGGGCAAGGATCACATATGAAATTTGGCTCTGAGGTACATGGATTGCGATCCATGCTAGAGCACATTTTGATGATACCACCTGGTAGGGAACCTCAAGGTGATGCTTTGGTCCAAAACTTGTAGGGTTTGGATCATTAGTTAAGATTTTAGGTCAAACTTTGGAAAATCTGTCAGACTTAAAGAATTTGAGCTCTTTGATTGGGATTGTGAGATCCAAATGACTTGATACTTCACTGCTAAACTTTGTATGTTGTACAAGACCAGATGGTGATGTCCATTCTTGGCTGGGTGAAAAAGGTACATGGATCACAATCCATGTTTGGCGGGGTTTTGGAATGTCATTTGGCACACATGTTCCTATAGTCCATCCTAGAACATTGGTGATTTTTTTTCAAGTTTAGACATGTTTTTCCTAAATTTACTCCATTTCCTAGTTTATGGCCATATTTTTTTACTTTGACCATATATGATTTTTGGACCCCCTTTTTATCAATTCCCTTAATTACCATAAGATGTTTCCTTAACTTTTGGTGATTTGTGTCTGATGATCGCCTTACTGCCCAATTGCCATTTTCAATACTCGCTGATTCCATTTGAGGTTGGAGATCTAACTGAGAAATCTCAAGGACTTTGAAAGCATTTTTAGCTCAATTCACAAACTTTAAAACTTTGAATGTTTCTCTTTGGCACTTTGGTTTTCCACACATCTGTTTTGAACTTCAAATTCAACATTTATGTAATATCCAGACATCCTTTGCCTTGTATTTCTCCTGTGTAGGACTACTGATTGTAAGCTATTGAAATCTATCAGAATTTCCCTTGGAGGTACAAGGATCGCGATCCAAGTTACGAGGCAAATGCTACCAGGCTTGGTGGGTTCGTTTATTGTGCATGCCCCAAGCCATTGGACATAGAATTTTGGAGTTAAGATCACTTTAACACTGGTTAGAGTCAAAATGACCATTTGTAGATTGAAATTGCTAGATCTCTTGGTTCTTTGTGATTTAGTGATCCATTTTGTGCCCAACTTGCATGGCATGCTCCTCTTTGCTACCCCTAACCATAGGCTGAGTTTTGTTCTTGAATTTTTCATTAGGGTACATGGATCGCAATCCATGTTGGAGCATGGATTTCATATCCAAGTAGGATAGTGTGTTCATGGGCTTATGCGGAGGTGTCAGGAGTCTACTGGTGAAAAGGTTTTTGGTTTTGACATGTGTAGCTACCCCAATGGGTTGAGACAATTTGCAAATCTCTCACCTTTGATTTGATTTGTTATATTGCTTTGATGTTTTTGGTGCAATGTAGCATATACACAAATGTCCTTGTTGGGTTAGTGATCATACCTGAAAAATATGGTGAAGTAAGAGCTCTACAGTAGTGGTTGTAGCAGGCAAAAATGCGGCAGAGAACTCTAGGTTTCTTGGATCTCTCTCTCTCTCTCTCTCTCTCTCTCTCTCTCTCTCTCTCTCTCTCTCTCTCTCTCTCTCTCTCTCTCTCTCTCTCTCTCAATGCAAATGAGCTTGATCTTGCCCCATTTTGACTATATGTTTCCGACCCACCTGGAATGCCCTATGCATACTGACCTTGATTGCTCATATTTTTTTGTCATACCACTTGCGGTTCAAACGGTTCATCATTTGGACATTCTGTTGCCATGTGACTTTTAATTTTCCGTTTTGATCCCTCACATGTTGGCCCAAAATTGGACCGGTGCCAAACCTTTCCATATTTTCCATGTTTGAAGCCCTTGCTTTGTAGATTTGATATTTGCTCTCAGAACTCAATTTCGGTTGTCCTTGCTCAACTTATCAATTTTTTAGATTTTTTTGCTTGAATTTAAAACAAAATTATTGATAACTATAATTATTTGGAAAATAATTTACCAAAATTATTATGCTCACTCCTTTATACATACTCTTAGTCTAGCATGTTACTTCTCATGAAATTTTCAATATGGCTTAGTAATATGAAAGCCTAGTGAGACCTCCAAAAGAGGAATTTCTTTGGGAAATGAAGAGGAGATATGAAGGAGATACCAAAAGGACCTCCAAGGCAAATTCTTTGAGAAAAATAAGTGAGCCTTGAACTTTCAATGGAGAGGTATGAAAGTGACACTCCACCTAGGTACATCTGAAAGTGATGCTACCCCAAGAAGACGGTGGACACGATGATCACTTACTCCTCCCAAAAAGAAGAGAAAATCATGAAGCACACCCTTCCATGCTAATACACAAAAGGGATAAATAAATTCAAGTAAGAGAAAGTAAAGAAAGTGGTCACCATCTTTGCCTTCTTCCTCCTCTTCCTCTTCATCATCAACACCATCTTTTGACTTGGAGGACAATGCCTTGCCACCCATGAGAGAGAAAGGAAGGGGTAAATGGAGGAGTTATGCAACATGGAAGAGGTAACAAAAGTTGAAGAAATTCAAAGAGGAAGGAAAGAACATCAACTTTATTACCTATTATGGAACCTTCACAGCAATTGATAAAATGTTGGCCTTTATCCAAGAATTTGATGGTCTTTTTGTAGATGAAGATTTCTCAAAATTTTCAAATCTTTAATGCTCAAATATGTTTCTATACACCTCCAAAAATCACTCCGTCTAAAAGTACTGGTGAGCAGAATGGAGAGGAGCTAGCCTCAACATCCCTTTTTCCACCAATTTGTGCACTTTCCTCATGGTCTCCTCTTGTTGAGCTTGTAAAACTCAATAAGGAGGTTTATTAGGCAGTGAGCTTCGTGACACACATCTGATATGTCCATATTTCTTTTGCACTAAAAGTATTGGTGGATAGAATGGAGAGGAGCGAGACCTCACCATCCCTTTTTCCACCAATTTATGCGCTTGCCTCATGATCTCCTCTTGTTGAGCTTGTAAAACTCAATAAGGAGGTTTATTAGGCGGTGACCTTTCTAGTAGAAGCTCTATTGCATGGTCATCATCCCCTCGTTTTGGAGGTAGCTCACTAGGGATGTCATCAATGAAAACATCTTGGAATCCATTTAAGAAATTAGACAACTCTAATTCCTCTTGATTCCCTTTATTGCTACTTGTGAAAACATTAGAATCATTTACAGATTCTCTAACAAAAATCATATCACAAAATAGAGCTTTTCATTGTCTTATCAAAAGCAACTGTATTTACCAGGGATATGGTGTTCCTCGACTCACTAGCATCTATGTATATGCTCTTTTCCTTGTATGTGAAATAGATTCTCCTTTCAGGAAACTTCATGTTTGCAGCCATGCGGTTAAACCATGGTGCCCCTAGGATAACATACTCATGTTGGAGAGGTGTCGACATAGCTTTGGACATGAAGCCTCAACTTCCCAATCAAGGGAGTAACGGAGGCTTGCTATTCCTTGAAAGCTCCATCGGAAGTTACAGTATCTTCCATCTTGAAATCTTGAATGCCCAACTTAGTGGCCAACTCCATTGATATAAATTTGTGAGTAGAGCCAGGGTCAAACAAGATGAAGGCATCATGCTCCCTTTTCCCCAAGCATAGGAGAGTGATGAGCCTTGCAATGAGTATCCTCTTTTGGGGCTTCAACCATGGAAGCTCTAGGAGTGTCATTGAGTACATTTCTTTTGGAGCAAGAACGATAACCATGTCCTTGCTCCCCAAGCTTAAAGCATTTATGGTCTTTATGAAAGGCCTCTAATTCTTCGGGAGAGAGTTTATTTTTACCTTTGTAAGCTCCTTTCTTCTTGGCCTTGTTGTTGTTGGTGTTAGTGTTGCCTTGGGAAGAGTTGTGAGCATTGCTCTTCTCTTTAGCTTCATTTTGATCCTTGTTTTCCATGGGCTTGAAATTTCTTCTTGTCCCTTGTTGGAAATTGATCCTTGAAGCAACCATAGTGTTGTGGATGACTTCGACAATAGTGCTAGGCCATTGTGAGTTGACATACTCTACCATTTCTTCACGCAATACTGCACAAAATTGTTGCTTTTGTTCGGCAAAGTCTATCCTTTGAAAGATTGTAGCTTTGATATGTAAATCCCAAAACTTTTCTACATATTTGTGGATAGACTCGTTGAAGAGCAGCTTCAAGCTCCTCCATTCAGTAAGCACTTTGTCCCTTGCATCGTTTGCAAGGAATTGCTTCATGATGGAAACTCGTAGAGTTTTCCATGTCTTTGGCGCCTCGCTGTGAAGGCTAGACCACCATTGACGAGTAAACTTCTAGAAGTGCATAGCTACATGGTGTAGCTTGGAGGACTCCGTGAAGCCCTCGTGTCCAAAGGCCACATCAAATTGTTGGATGAAGGCCAATACTTTGTCGGTGGCACCAAAGGTGCCATCATAGGTGAGAAAAGAGATACTCTCTCCTCCCTCTTTAAATTTCTTGAGTTTTTGGGACCTTTGCCATATGTAGGGTAAGTTTTGTGATGTCCTCTTCTCTTGTATTCTCTAGGAGAATAACTATTGCTTTTGTCGGAAGAGGAGGAAGGTGAAGAATAAGGAGAAGAGGGTGACCTCTTTCTTGCCTTTTTCTTCCTTTATTTTCTATCTTCCCTTTTGGAGTGACGAGGAGAAGGACTATGGGTTGATTGTTTCCTCTTGGAAGGAGTTGGCAATAGTCTAGACCGCCGTCTTCATGAAGCCACATCTTTAGAGGAACTTAGGGATTCACTTCTTTCTCGTTCTTTGGATTCATCCTCTTCTTTTGGGAGTCTCATCAAGAGGCCTCCTAAACTCTCTCTCCTCTTGGAGAGGAAGGGAAATCCCATAAGCATAAAGTTGTTAGGTAACTTCGGCTTGCAAAGTAGGGTTGCACATAGCTTGATACAGCCTAGTAACAAGATAGTTGATAAACATGGGGGCATCATCATTAGCACCTTCATGTGAAAAATCAAACTTATCAATGTTCATTCTACTCTCTTGGTTATCGTCAGCCATGTTAATTATACTTATGTGTTTACTTAGTGTATCCTTTGGCAATTCAAAACCTTAGTTTCTACTCTTCTTCGCCTTTGAAAATAAGCACTTAAGTATCTACACCCACGGCTCGAATTGGTTAATTATAAAGAGTAGTGGAGTGGGTCTAATATAGCAGAATTGCCAAGGGATAGCTCCTTTCGGACTTCTTATGGCTCAATAATGGTAAAGCCGTAGGCAAGTCTAAAAAGACCCCATTATTAAAAGCAAAGCTTCCGAGGTGTGCACCGTATCCCACATAGAGGGCTCAACAAAACCGATAATAGATCTCAGTCCCACTTACCCTAATATAATTAACATAATCAACCATTAATAGGCTACTTAAGGACCTCTCTTCTTAAGTAAGAAAATAGAAACCAAATGCTTCGATACCAATGTAATAGAAATGGCCTACGAACTTTGAGAATAGTGGAATTAAGAGAATTAGAGTGAAAATTTTTGTGAGATTACTTTGAGAACATAGAGAGTGAACTTAATTGATGGTAGCAACATGAACATGGTACTTAATTAACTTGGTATGAACAATAATTTTGCAACAGAGAGAATATTAGAGAACATGACAATACTTGAGGACCGGATTTACTTAGAGCCGCCCCCCCCTCCAATAGGCGTTTGTATTATAGATTCTCCCATCAAGAGAGACTTGGTACAATAAAATATTTGCGTTCCTTGTGACCCAAGCCTCAGTCCCAAGGTCTCAAACACCTTCAAAGGTGGAGAGAGCAAGCGGGGAATGAGGGTAGGGAAGAGGAAGAAGAATCATTCATATGAAAAAGAAATAGTTCCTCACTTATCATCACTCTTCTTGCTTAGCATAATAGCATAGTAATGAAGATGAAGAAGATGACAAGCTTAAGCATTGAAGCATGACTCTTGGTTGGATTTGCATTAACCATAGCCAAGATTGTTGGTGTAGTCTCTCAACTTCTCAACAAGCTTGGAGAAGGAGATGGAGCTCTTGCACTTTGCACTCCACACAATGAGAGAATGTGAATGTGTGTGGGAGATCATACCCCCTCTCAAGCTTGGTCCACCTCTCTCTCTCTCTCTCTCTCTCTCTCTCTCTCGTATTATTTAATTATATCATTTGGACATGTGTCCTCTTTTTCCTCTTTAGAGAAAGAACTTAATTATTTCTTTTTATGCATCTAAATTCTCATTGGACCCCTTTAAATCTTATAGCGTTCAAGCACATCATGAGGGACACATGTGGGGGATTTTTTCATGTGTCTTCTATGCTATTTAAGTCATTTGGTTTTAATTGAACACTTCACAAGCAATTAGTGAATCAAGCATGGAAACACTTTATGCCTCTTCAGAGTTTATCTTTCCATTGAACACTTCAAAAACCTTAGTCATTTTAAGCATAAAAATCACCTCAAGCTTTGGGCAAGGTTCCCATAAACACTTTAAGCATCTTAGCACCTCATGCTTGGGTAGGATTCCCACCTGAAGGTTAGCCCTAACTTGCCTAAGGTCAAAGGACGTTTTAACACTAATTTTTGGAGGTCTTTAATGAAGCTAACCGTAAGGTCTTTTAAGCTCCATTAAATGCACGTTGCTCTTTGATAGACTACCTCCTTTTGGACCCCTATTGAGATGTAACCATTTCTGCTCTTGGTCCCTTGCTGAGGTAAATCTAGAAGCACTTATTGCACATTGCTCTTTGGTAGACCGTCTCCTTTTGGACCCCTATTGAGATGCAGTCGTTTCTCCTTTTGGTCCCCTGTTGAGATAGGTTTAGAAGTTGTTTTTATCTTCCCATATTAAATGATCAGTTTAATATGAGAAAATCATTTGGTAAAGTTAGATATTATATTTTATGACACACCACCATGTATAAAATGTCTAACGGTGCGCTCACTTCTAATGGAGAACATGCACCGCTAACATGTGTGTAGTTTCTTAAAATGAAATAGATGCTAATAATGTTCTACCCACCAGCTTGTTTGATGGACCCAAGTGGAAATTACCTCTTTACTAACAATGACATTTTAGTTTGCAGGGTTTCTTTGCTTTGCAGGATTGGGAGAAGGGGTGGGGCTCCTTTGATTGGTAGCATCCCCCTCTGGGCATCATCAAGTGGCTCCTAGCTCGGCCATTTCTCTCTTGTCAAGGTGTCTCCCTTGTTAGCCGATTATCGTGTTCTGTATCTCTCATGATGCCATGGCTCGTATAGAGTAAGGCTTTGCTTGTAAATTTTTTTTGGGTTGAATGTTTTAACCACTCACATTCTGGGAGTATTGCCAATATAAAAAAGAAAAATTTACCTTGTTACTTGGTCGATTATTGCAAGTGGCTGCAAATATTGCATTAGCTTCTTTTTCAATGTTTCCAATCTTATAGTACTTCCCGTGCAATGTTTGAAGGCTTTACAAGGAAAAAACAAAAACGTCGCGCTATCATTTTTCGTTAAAATGTGAACAAGATAATCATTTGAGCTGAGAGAGAGAGAGAGATTAGAAGAGCTAGCATACAATATAACATGCCCCCCCCCCCCCCCCCCCCAACACTTTTTTTTTAATTTTAATTTTTTCAAAAAAGAAACATCATAGGTTAAGGTGTGGCCTTGAAGCATCTCTTTCGGATGTTCCCGCTTTGCTACACAACACAACATTAGGTCTGCGTGGAGATGAGGAATAATGAAAGGTAGCTTTCTAAATAACAGTAAGGTTAGCGACTAAACGGTTCTATGATTCCCTTTCTTTTCCTTTTTTTATTTTCTTTTGTCTCACTACACAAATCTCCACACAAGTAGATAAGACTCACCTTATCAAGAGGACAACTTTGATTGATGTGGATTTGTCTACTTGTTTGTTTCGTGTAGCTTCACATGCCAAACTCTTTAAACAAGGTGAAAGTTCACTATGGCCTTCATAAAGACTACTGAGAAGAATTTTATAATAATTAGTACAACGGTGTCGTCTGCGACGGTGCTATGTGGATTTTTTCAGCTTAGAAATGCCAACACTACCTACATGCAATTCCTACCTACATGCAATTCCTTTGGGTGGGCCGGAGAATTAAGCGGTCATAAAAGACGTGGTTGTCATAAAGCCCATGTGCCCAAGCTAGCTAACATTTGCTCTGGGCTTAGAATGCATGCATAGAATGAGGCAAAAGGTAACTGATTTTGGTTGCTGAAGAAGAGAGAAGAGCAATGCCATCAATAGCTAGCCATTCAATATGAATGCTCGAGAGAGGTGATGCTCAGGCCTGTCCCTCAAGAGCCTATGAAATATGAAAGTGGGCATGTTTAAAAAGGAATTGTGTATGGCTAGAAATCAATGGTATACAGCAGAAACCAAGGCCCAAAACATCAGTGGAGAAGAAGAAGAAGGGGAGAGAGAGAGAGTCTCGATGAGTTTGAAGAGAAAGAAAGAGAGTTCTCTAGCAAGTTGCAGCTACGTTGAGGGCCAACAACAATACCAACACTAGCATCGCCGCCTCTTGTGAACACAACTCAACTAAAATGAGAGGGGCTCTCAAGAAGGGGCCTTTAAAATGCAAGGGCCTTCATGTGAAACTTTGGATAATCGTGTATCGTATATAATCTTAAATGCAAGGGTCTCACGCGAGACATAATATGTTAAGTGTAAAATTTTGGTCACCTGACTTACTGACGCAAATAAGCTTATTTGGGTCCAAATTGCATCCATTAATTAATTCCCTATGAAGATTCCTTCCACTCCTTAACTTTTAAAACAGACCCCTCAATTATAGTCGGTTCCCACGGTCTTGCAACTAGCCAGTCCATTCTTGTAGGCAGCGAGGGCACTTCGCCTTGCATCCTTGTCCATCCGGTTTGCCTTTCATCAAGTGTAAGCTCTCTCCCCCCTCCAAGCATCTAGGCTATCCAAACCAGATAGACAAAACAGAGAGACACGATTGCTTGTTTGCACTCAGCTCAGAGACACAGAGCGTCCCCTCCAGATCAGCCGCACACCGCCATTCAGCCCCATGGAGTCGACGTGTGTCATGCACGCCGATTGCAGATTTGATAAGAAATTGCAAGCCATCGATGAGATCGCAAGCACGAGAACTCATAATTAAACAAAACAGAGAGAAACAAATTTAATGAAAGCTCTCTCAAAGTGCAACTGCCTTCCTCTCTCTATCTCCTGCATGTGCGTCTCGATTTCTCTTTAGCACACCTCTCAGCTAGCATGGGTGTTGAGCTCTATGCTCCAAGCCTTTCTCCCATAGGCTTCTACTCCCGCTCCGCAATCGTCCCTACACAGAGAGCACGGATCCTAGCCTTTCTCCCATAGGCTTCTACTCCCGTTCCGCAATCGTCCCTACACAGACAGCACGGATCCTAGCCTTCAGTCCAGCTATCACAACTAAGAATTGCAACATAGCAAGGGAAAGCAAGAACAGACCATCCAAAAATATCCTTCTCTTTGTCTACCCCTCGTCACCATCGAAGGCATCACTCCTACAGTCTCTTGCTTTCTCTTTCATGCGTGGTTTCCTCCTTTTCTCTTCCAACATCACACGAGCATCTGTACAGATTCACGCTAATCTAACATATACTGCTCGTAGCCATCGCCATCCGGCCAACATATTCCAACCTCTAGGCCAAAACCTCGGCTCCAACCAAGAGAGAATCATCATCCCTTTCTCTTCTTGCCTCCAAATAACTGGGTTTCATGCCGTTGCTCAGAGAGAGAGAGAGAGAGAGAGAGAGAGAGAGAGAGAGAGAGAGAGAGAGAGACTCGAATGTGCCGCTTGTTTCCCTTTCCATCTCTCATGTGCCGCCTGTCAGAGCCCCTGTCGTCCTCGTTGCCATTGCTCATGACACCTACCAGGGAAACAAGGGAAATGAAAGGCAAAAGCAAAGGAAGAGCAAATTCCGTTAAGCCTAGTATGGAATCTCAAAACCCTACCTTTCCCCTTTCATAAGCCCGGAAGGATCCCTAGAGATACCCCCAATCAACCCCAAAAACAAAATTGGTCGGGCTTATTGACATAAGACCTTGGATAATTGCATATAAGACAAATAACTCAGGCTTACTGTGA